>NC_142940.1:52458547-52463547 GCF_046866305.1 Octopus bimaculoides | reverse complement strand
GTTCAGAGAGAACGTTGGTTTTGTAAAAAGCTCGGTTGGATTCTGTCGCTATATATAATTTTGAATTTAATATTCTTCGAAAAATGATATTCATTTTCTTTTTTCATTGTATGATACTAAATCCAAGTCAATGATTAAATAAATGCTTTTAACTATTCTCTATTACCAACTGATTCAGAAAGAGACTTATAATAGTGATTTTCATTATTGATATTTTTCTGTCTCTGTTCAGAATTGCTATGCCACATATATATATCTAAAATTACTATTCTGTATTTTAGATTATGTTCTGATACATTCTGAATCCGAAATGGATGCAAATAGTATGCTGGAATCAAGCACATAAGCACATAAAACTATAAAACGTGCCAAATTCTATAGAGCATATAGATTGTTCATTGAAATGTGTACAGGTGACGAAAAGAAGCTTCGGTTCTCTACTGTAATGTGCGGAATTTGTGTATCTTCTCTAGAATGATGGTTAAGACGTGCAAGAAGGGCTATTATGTCCCTTACCCTTCTCAGGGTGTGAAGAGAGTCCAAAGATTACCACGATTGCTGTTATTTCTTCATTGCTGGTCTTAGGATGTTACCGCACCGTATGTGATGATAAGTCGTTAAGTACGCAATATAAAAGTGTGGAATGTTCAGACGTTAAAGGAGAATATTGCTAGACTATTGTGTTCCTCAGAATGTATGCCATTTACTTTATAGTTAAAGTTTATTCCTTTATACAGTGTTATATATATTATCTATATAATGCATTTGCCCATTTGTTTTCTGCGCCCTTCTTGAAATGTTTAGGGGCCCGTGCATATACATAAACGTGTATGTCTATAGTTCTGGGTAGGGTCCTCTGTGCATGTAAAAATACGTGTCCGTGTGTATCTATATATCTAATTATACTGAAGGGATGAGAATGGTTCGTTTATGATTTTTGGACTGAAGTATCAACCCACGGAATGGAATTGTTCAAAGACAGATCTACTCGAAGCTTCGGAGTAGTTTAACTTCCCAATCGAAATCTAATTTATTATTCAACTTGTTAAAAATATTAATATATATATAACTGGTAAAATATTTGACAAACTCAGCTCGAAATTTTATATTCAATTTATTCAAAATTTCGCTAATAAATATATTTGAGAAATAGAATAATTAGCTTTGACACACTCAGGAATATTATGTTTAAGCTACTTAAAATTGTCCAAATAAATATTTTTAAACAAACAAAAATATTTGAGAAAGTCATAAAACACGGAAGAGTTTCAAAATTAATCGTTGATGATCGAACTTTTCTTTGGTGAACGCTTAGTGAATGCTTCCATCGTCTTTTAGCAATGGCCACATATATAGTCCACCATCATATAGTTCAATTCTTGTTGTAGTGTAATAATTTGTGTGCTTCAGTGGTCCTGAGAGCTGTGGAAGCAGAGTGCAAGTTTTATGGCAGGGCTTCTCATGTTGGACAAGTCAAGAGGTAGAGGTTAGATTAATATGGATTAATTCTTCTCAGGAGTAAAAATGGGTTTGAGTAGGGCCTGCACCCTTATCTAGAAACAAAGCCACCGGAAGCATCGATCACAATGGGAAACCAGCAAGGCCTGATTGAGAAAGGTCTCCTTTCAAGGATCAAATGAGGAGGATAGACTCAGGGCCGAGAGCAGTGGAGACAATTCGTCGATGGCCTATGTTACATAAGGAGCAAAGGGGTCATGTAAGGAAGCATATATCATGTCAGTATTCAAGCATCGTTAGTACATTCCTTCCATTGCTGTAATGTCTTGAAAGAAGCTCGCTGACGTCATCTAGATTTTCATTGTTTGTTAATATTGTTGTTGTTCAAAACCAGCTCATTCCTGATATATCAATCTTAAAATCAAAAGTATTCTATTCATGTCCCATACGAATCTACAAAGAACACAAGGCCAAAATTATCGAAAGCGTTCCTTTTCTAAGACGATAGGCTATCACTTATAAGAATTCAGTTGACATTTCTAGCATATGGAGCGATCACATAGCGGCCACATATCATGCTGGCTCAGTTTTCCTGCTGTTTTTGATATTAATGGTGGTGAAGATACCGGTGTTATAATGATCGTCATCGACAGTGTTGTTACAATTGTTATGATTGTTGTTGTTATTGTTGGTGTTGCTGTTGTTGTTGTTGTTGTTGCTGTTGTTGTTGTCGTTGTTGTTGATGATGTTATCGATGTTATCTACGTTGATTATTAAAGTGTAAAATCTGTAAACCTTTACACCCTACTTCTACCCAACTGTAAACGATTTCCTTCTATCGTTTCCCTACCGGCAGTTTAGATATCACCGTAGTAGCAGTACTCATAATATCACAACTACCACCACCACCACCAAACACCACCACCACCACCACCACCACCACCACCACCACCACCACCACCAAACACCACACCACCACCACCACCAAACACCACCAAACACCACACCACCACCACCAACAAACACCACCACCACCACCACCACCAAACACCACCACCATCACAACCACCACCGCCGCAATAACCACCACCACCACCACCACCGCTTGTTGAAGTTATCAGCATTATTATCATCATCGTCGTCGACAGGGGTGTACACCCACCCGTGCCACCATCTGCTCCCTTGTAAAGTATTATCTACAGTTTATCATCGTCATCAATATAAATATTACCATCGCAATCGCCATCATCATCATCATCATCATCAGAACCACCACCATCCTCTTTCTCCACCTCATCTTCATCACCCCGACCAGCATCAGCATCATCATCATCATCAGCAGCAGCAGCTTCACCACCAACCGCATGCTCCTCCCCCTCCACCTCTCATCATCATCATCAAATTTATCATCCTCAACATCATGGATAATATATTACTAGTATAGTTTTAAGGCATCATCATCATCATTATCATCATCATCATCATCATTATCATCATCATCATCATCATTCTCAACAACAACAAAAATTGCTTTTTTTCTACCATTGTTCAATCCAGATCTTACGGCAGAGTGGATGTGAAATCTGCGTAGACGGTGAGGGATATAGAAACCTCGCTAAATTGTGTTAAGCGCGTGTTGTGTGATTGGGGATGCGTAAATGCCACCGGGTGGCGTGATGGTATGTAGTGGTGAGAGATACGTTAATATTAAATGACGTAAATGGTATGTTGTGGAGGTATGTATTCGTCACAGGACACTGTGATGGTATGTAAGTATCAGAGATTGCAGTTGATGGTTTGTAAACATTAAAAAAAAAAAACTGTAATGGTATGTATTGTAAGGCATGTGAATATACGAGGAGTGTATGAAAAGTCTTGAGCCTCAAAAAAACAAAGCATGGTACAAGACTTCTGATGAAAGTACAAGACTTCAAGGCTCAAAACTTTTCATACACCCCTCGTATGTGAGCGCAGGTCGAGTGACCATGTGAAGGTTCATTCTGCGACTTGGATTCTGCTTAGTTGGTGTGTGTCTATGCTGACCTGTAGGTGTATATTATGTGTCAATATGTGTTTCCCGAATGTGAATCATGTAGCTGCATGTTTGTGTAGGCCACTATGTACACCTCCGGTCTAAATGTATTAGCTTAGATATTGATTAAATATTGCAATGTCTTCTGTTGAAAAGACCTAAAATGATGTTGTCACAATTCATAGACAGGCATCAACGATTCAACTAGTTCAGGGTTATAATTCAGTTTGTGTCTGTATAATTTCTTTTAAGCTTTGCAATGAATTAGCAAAGATTACTAACTTTTCCAGTAATTTTGTCAAAGTATTTCTAGTGTCTCTATGAGTCAAGAATACGTTTGTATATCAGGTCTAAAAAAAATCATTTGTCCCATGAGAACGGATATTTAAAATAAAAGACGGATAAAATAGGCGAAGGAGTGGCTGTGTGGTAAGTAGCTTGCTTACCAACCACATGGTTCCGGGTTCATTCCCACTGCGTGGCACCATGGGCAAGTGTCTTCTACTATAGCCTCGGGCCGACCAAAGCCTTGTGAGTGGATTTGGTAGACGGAAACTAAAAGAAGTCCGTCGTATATATGTATATATATATGTGTGTGTGTGTGTGTGTGTGTGTGTGTGTGTGTGTGTGTGTGTGTGTGTGTATGTTTGTGTCTGTGTCCCCCCAACATCGCTTGACAACCGATGCTGGTCTGTTTACGTCCCCGTAACTTAGCGGTTCGGCTAAAGAGACCGATAGAATAAGTACTAGGCTTACAAAGAATAAGTCCTGGGGTCGATTTGCTCGACTAAAGGCGGTGCTCCAGCATGGCCGCAGTCAAATGACTGAAACAAGTAAAAGAGTAAAAGAGTAAGGACTTTTTTCCCCATGTCTTATATATATTTATATACATATTACTTAGCGATTTGCTCGCATTTCATATCAGCTTTAATGCAACACACTGCAGAGCTGTTAAAGTAGTGGTAAGAGACGTTTTTTGAAGTCTTCTAACGAGATGTTGAAATTAGTCCTACTGATGTTGCAGGCGTAATTTTTTAAAAACCTTTGGCGGGATGGTGAGAATCAGATAGCGTATCTATATACAGACGCTTTCCATTAAACGTTTTCTGTGTATTTGTATTTTGATTTAAAATAAGATATACTTAATTAAGAACCCTAATGATTGTATATACATGGATTTCAGGTTCCAATACGTTAAAGGTTATCATTCCCTTTCTAAATCTACCCAAATTTGTTCCATTACTGATACATCATACGATTACCTTATCACCTCTATTCAAGCCTAAATTTAAATGGGTAGGATTTTTTTTTTTGCAAATATTATATATAAATTTCTACCAGATTACAAACCTCTACTCCTTTGTACCTACTCATAACCACATTAAATAGCTCCTAACAAATGGGCTTGACCCAAAAGGATTAGTCATGGAAAAGTAATGGTACCTGGGTATTCGTTAAGATATAAATTCCAGTATCATTAATATCAGAGATTCCGCCGCCAAACGCTGAA
>NC_142940.1:52448547-52451047 GCF_046866305.1 Octopus bimaculoides | reverse complement strand
CAAATTAAGTATATACAATCAAACCAACCTTAAGTACATTTCATCAATCTCGAAGGATGAAGTACAAAGTATAAAGAATTGGAACAGAAACTCTGAAAACAAACGTAGCGCATAGGACAGAGCACATAGTTTTATTTAACTGATTATCCTAACATGTAATATTGGTTTCAAATTTTGCCACAAGGCCAGCAGATTTGAGGATTGGAGCTAAGTCGATTATATCGACTCCAGTGTTTAATTGGAACTTATTTAATCGACCCCGAAAGGATGAATGGCAATGTCAACCTCGCCGGAATTTGAACTCAGAATGTTAAGACGAACGAAAGGTCGCGGTGTATTTTGGCCGGCGTGCTAACGATTCTGCCAGCTAACCGCCTTCACTCCAATACGTAATATTGGGTCCACTACCTTCACCAACAAGGAGAATAATAATAAAAATAATAATAATAATAATAATAATAATAATAATAATAATAATAATAATAATAATAATAATAAGAAGAAGAAGAAGAAGAAGAAGAAGAAGAAGAAAAAGAAGAAGAAATTATAGGAGTGTTTGTCAAAAGTAGAAGGGTGTGGTTGATTTAAAGAAGTCTCTGCTTGATACTGAAGGATAAATTGAAAGGGAACCCCGTCTGCATCAACCGTCTAATTAAGCGTTTATTATTTGTGTGGAAATTTCTACCGAGAATAATTACAGAAGAGATATACCAACATCCATTCGTGAAGCTACAGAGGGTACAGGAAAAAGAAGACGGCACAGGAACCAGAGACCAATAGATGATCTTACCGACCATCTTAGGGGAACTGCAGAAAGAGAATGACAAATTTATGCATTGCTTTAATCGATAATGATAAAAAAGAACATATGGCCTAGTTGCGTAAAAGCGATGACGTTTGAATATTTTTAAAACTGTATATTACATCGATTTATATGCCGGCAAATATGGTTTCAATGTGCAATAACAATGGCTTCAAATTGTGTTACAAGCCCTGCAATTTTAAGGGGAAAGGTTCGTTGAATACAGCGACTCCAGTGTTCACTTGGTACTCTATTTTATAAACCTTTAGGGAATGAACGACAACGTCGACCACTGCAGAATTTGAATTCAATTCCTAAAGTTCCGTAAGAAATTCCGTTAGGCATTCAGTGAAGCGCAGTAAAGATTCTGGCAGCTTACCATATCGTGCAATTAGAACAGACGAAAAAGTGTACTTATGTATAAAGTGTATTTGCAGAGAGTTCAATAAACATGAAATAAATTCATATTTAAAACATTATAAGTATGTCATGAGCCAAAATGATATTTGCAACAAAAAGACTCTGGAAAGAATATTCATGTGGTACAATTTAAGATAGGTATGTGCATGTCTTCAGCCGTTATGTACATAAAAGTAGTAAATTGAACTTGAGTCTCCTTCATTGATGAAGGCAATAGAGTAATAATCTACCCAGCCTGTGTGCTGCAAGCAAAAACTTGTGTCCGGAGAAAATCACAGAAAGATAAAAATGGAATTAGTAGAACGAGACGAGACACGTGAGGCAGAATCGCTGATGGAGTCACAGGATGAGTGACGAAAGAGCTTCGACAAATAAACTGAAATAATGATAATAAAGCTGAAGGGAAGGACAAATATACAGTGCGTGTGTTTAATTGGCAAAATACGACCACCTCGAAGCCTAAAAATGCATATATCAAAATTTATGTCATAATACGTCTTGTGTTTTGGTGTTCTGTTTTGACATGATTGCATCCCATTAAGCGTTATCATAGGTATACTCCGCCTCCAACATAGATACAGAGGCATCACAAATACATCCATCCAGTCAGGGCATATATTCTAGGTTCAAATATATATTACGTTATAACGCATACCCACTGACACGTATGCGCAGTGACTTCTTTTAATAAATGTCCACATACACGATAAAACCAACACAGACGTAGTATCCTCTCTCCAGAAACATCAGCACCTCACTAAAGCAACGTTCAATGAAGACAAAACAAACTACTAATTATTCCACGCCCCAAAACACCTGTATATATATATATATATATATATATATATATATATATATATATAAAGGGCATTAACTGTGTATTAATACCTCACGCTATCAAGGGACTAAATAAGTAAAAAAACTACCAAAAATAAGTAACATATTTACCGAAAGCGAGGGAATGCAACTTTTCAAATTTTATCTCTTAAAAACATTTAACTCAACGGTAGACCACTGGTTTCTCAATCAATTACAGAAAAAACTGTGAAGTAACCTGTATTCTTTTGTTCATCAGTACACGTATGGTTAAGATATATAAAAAGTTTTTTGACTTATTTAGTCCCTCGATAGCGTGAGGTATTAATACACAGTTAATGCCCTTTTTATATATATTTAAATATATCTATGGAGAAACGATGAATCTTTTCATTACGAAATTTTTCGTTATTTTTTCATTATGAGGTTTTTTCACGCTGACTACTTGATAAATTCTTATAA
>NC_142940.1:52436047-52438547 GCF_046866305.1 Octopus bimaculoides | reverse complement strand
ATATGTGTGATCTGCTACAAATAGCAGCCTGATGTCGCTCAGAAATTACAGTCGATATTATTGTTCTATATTCGTTTATTGGTGGCGTAGTTAAGACTGGAATATCTTTGGAGTTAAACACAAAAAAATAATGATAACAAGAATAAGACCAACAACAAGATGTTGATGTAAATTGTTCATATGTGGTTGATGAAAAGACACAGGAGTGTAGTTTCTCATTGAATACTATGAACGTTGGAACCGACTTCTTTTTATTCTTTATTATCTTAACGGGAGTAGATAAAATATGATTGCTAAAATACTCGGAAAAAATCAATGTAAATATTGCTGTGTTAGTGTAAAAATATTTAATGCGAGGGCCATTAAAAATGTTATCTGAAAATCAATGGTTAAGTAAGCAGTAAGCAAGAACACTTTGAATCATTAATACTCTCGGCAATTTGGTGATATAATCATAAAAACGTTGTATAAATTTACTTATAAAACCGACAGGGGCGACAAATCCAAATTTCAAATAATAAAAGTGAGTTAACATCCTCAAAATTTGAATTAATTAAATTTTGAAAGAAGAATACTTTGTAGAATAATGCGGTTGGAAAAAAAAAATCGCAAAAATCCTTCGTTTCAATTATAAGTCACTTTCTGAGAGTAGTCAGTTGATTCCTCTAATGTGTTCCCTTCTATATCTGCACGTATATTTATCTACATATGTCCGTATATGTGCAATTCATACGAGGGTTAATATTGATGTAACATTTATTATATAACTAACAGGATTATGAAACGGCTGTAAACGCATGAAATTAACTACACCCTTACATCACTTTACTCATCTGTTTTTTTCTTACTCTCGCCCTCTCTCTTTCTCTTTATGTATGTATGTATGTATGTATGTATGTATGTATGTATGTATGTGTCTGTCTGTCTGTCTGTCTATCTATCTATCTATCTATCTATCTATCTACCTATCTATCTATCTATCTATCTATCTATCTATCTATATATATATATATATATATATATATATATATAACCCTCTCTCTCTCCCTCTCTCTCTCCCTCTCTGTCCCTTCCCCCCTCTCTCCCTCTCTCTCTCTCTATATATATATACATATATAAAATTTAGAAAGTTGGATTAAGAAATCCTGGCAGATATTAAGTTAGCACTTGGTATAAAGGAATAAGTCTAAATTTCCAACAGGTAGATACCAGTAAATGTATGTAGAATACAAATCCCAGGTGAATCCTCACGTATAACAGGTAAAACTAACAATCCTTATGCAGAATTTAAGAAATTCAGAGTATTAACAACAATCAATAATATGTACGAAGAAAATAATATCTATATTCTAGATGCCACCTTAAAAATCTAACAATTGTTTCAATTGCAATAACATATACATACATACACACACATAATATTATTAAAATTAACGATAATATGAACGAAAATTTATGTCAACACAACATTATCAAGATAATCTATATTGGTGAAATTTTAACCGAACATGTGAAAAAATTTTTTAGCTGCTAAAGAACGCTAACAAAAGGAAACGCGAAACCAAATTTAACTTTAGACATTCACTCATTCAACCAAGTGCGGCGACGTCATTGAATAACTAATTTAGTCTATAAAATAATATAAAAAAATACCATACTAATTCCATATTTTTTTACAATTTGAAATCTACATAAAAATATTAAAAAAATAAATAAATAAGCCTAACATAGAAAGCGATTATATTTATCTACTAAAAATGATGACGTCACTGAATATTTAACGAACAAAAACTGCAGACAAAATTCTAATGTTATGCCTAATAGATAACTAAATAATAAAAACTACAGATATATAGGTACATAAAAGATGCAAAACGTAGTTAATGCATACTGTGCGTATAAACATTTTAATATATGCGTACGGCGTATATATTTATATATTTCAATCACCATAGCCGTCGTTACCGTCATCATCATCGTCTTTACTATTTACAGCGCAGTATTGCATGTGATTGCTTCGGCAGTAGTATTCCAGTTTAAGGAGACGCGTTCATTTCCATTCGAAACATAACAGGTCAGTGCCCTCGACGCCTCTCGATCAGCCAACGTAAATGAATATATATATATATACACGTGTGTATATATACACGTATATGCACACACACACATGCACACACATATATAGTCAATTTGTGGGAGTTATATCCTCATTATGGATTATATAATCCAAGATATTTCACTGGTTAATCTCTATCATATAATGCGAAAGTCATTGGTATTTATGAAAGGCGCGGGAGTGGCTGTGTGGTAAGTAGTTTGCTTACCAACCATATGGCTCTGGGTTCAGTCCCACTGCGTGGCATCTTGGGCAAGTGTCTTCTACCAAAGCCTTGTGAGTGGATTTGGTAGACGGAAACTGAAAGAAGCCCATCGTATATATGTATATATATATATATATATATATATATGTATATGTATGTGTGTTTGTGTGTCTGTGTTT
>NC_142940.1:52428547-52431047 GCF_046866305.1 Octopus bimaculoides | reverse complement strand
ACACACACACACACACACACACGAACATGTATGTATACAAACACACACACACACACACACATATAAGCACACAAAAACACACACACACTTATATATATATATATGCATACTGGTGTATACATGCACACGTTTTCAAGTAATGGTAATGTCTACTTTGTTACAAGAGTTAGTATATAATGGTTGGTGTTACATACACATACAAGTATATATATAAATACATATATGGGTGCGTCTGTGTGTGTATACATACAAACATGTATATATATATATATATATATATATATATATATATATATATATATATATATATATATATATATATATATATATACATATATATACATGTATATGTGTATACTAACAAATACCAATATATATGCGCATATGTATATATATATATATATACATACATATATATATATATATAGCTATGCTTATATATATATTGAACTTATTGTTATACACGCATACATAGATGCATAAGCAGTCCCACGTTCAGGCGAAACTACATTCAAAATACATACGTGCATAATTACGTAAGTACATCATGTATGCACACACACACACACTGATACAGACACAGGCACACGCACACACACACATACACACTGAAACACACACACAAACAAACGTACGCACGCATGTACCCGTGCACATACACACACCCAGGCAGTAGCTTATTCACTTCGGACTATAAACTACCCTTTGGTGTTGTTTGACGGTTTCAGCTATTCTAAAGACTCCAACACGAAAACAGTACCCCCACCCTGCACACACACACACCCACACACACACACATACACACACACACACACACACACACACACACACACACACACACACACACAAAATCAAACTTACGCAGAATAACAAACACGTACATACACGCATGCACGCACGCATGCATGCGTGTATGCCCACATCTCCACGCTCACTCGTGAGCTTGCATACACTCACATCCCTACAAATACACTCGGTACGATCTCTCACATTATTACAATAGAAGCCTTTTCAAACGCTAATTGTTAACTGCTGATGTTTCTCTGAATTTCCACCATGATGGAAGTCTGATCCGTAAATTGGTTTTACTGTTGTTTCTGTGTTACGTTAAAGAGTTTTGTTGAGTTCCTTGTAAGACTTTTAAAAAGTTGGCGCACTCGTTAGAGCGTTGGATGTAATAAACAGCATTAGCTGTTTCTAGTCTGCCCTGGGTTCAAATGCCTTCGACATCGATAGGAAAACTAGTAATCTAGGGCGTGTGGCTTAGTG
This sequence comes from Octopus bimaculoides, assembly GCF_046866305.1. Lineage (NCBI taxonomy): Eukaryota > Metazoa > Mollusca > Cephalopoda > Octopoda > Octopodidae > Octopus > Octopus bimaculoides. The sequence continues at coordinate 52,429,778 of NC_142940.1, read as the reverse complement.
GTTAATGTATTCTGCTCACGATCGTGAAGTTGAGTTCGATTCCAGACAGCACGCTGTGTTCTTTAGCAAGCCACTTTATTTCGCGTTGCTCCAGTCAACCGAGCCGGCCAAAATGAGTTCTAACCAGTAATCCAAAGGGCCAGCCTTGTCATATTCTGTGTCACGTTGAATCTCCCGGAAAACGGCGTGAAGGGTATGCATGTCTGTGGAGTGCTCAGCCACTTTCACGTTAATTTCACAAGCAGACTGTTCCATTAATCGGATCAACAGAAACCCTCGTCGTTGTAACCGACGGAGTGCCCGGCCAATCTAGGACGGGGGATTCATGAAGTAAGTTGATCGTCGGTCGAAATGTTTCGTTGTATTTCATCCAGTTCGCTACACCATGAGTTCAACCCTCATCATGGTCGACTTTACTTCTCACATTTTCATCATTTCAGCGTTCATACAGAGATATTAATCCAGTTAGTGAATTGGGAGGATTCAACTGAGTGCGAATAGAATGACTCATGACATTTGTCCCACTCACCGCTCTTTGGATGAAAGGCAATGTCGATCTCGGCAGAATTTGAACTCAGAACGTAAAGATAGGCGAAATACCGTTAAGCATTTTGCCCAGCATGCTAACGTTTCTACCTGCTCGCCGCCTTAATAACTATAATGCCAACTGTTTTGTCTCAAGATATTCACAAGCAAGGCGGCAAGTTGGCAGAAACGTTAGCACGCCGGGCGAAATGCTTAGCGATATTTCGTCTTTATGTTCTGAGCTCAAATTCCACTGAGGTCGATTTTGCCTCTCATCCTTTCGGGGTCGATAGATTAAGTATCAGTTGCATACTGGGTCGATCTAATCGTCAGGCCTCCTCCCCACAAATTTCGGCCCTTGTGCCTAGAGTAGAAAAGATATTCACGTGCGTGTTTGCGTGGTTTGTAATTTGCGTAAGTGTGTTTGTGTGGCCTCTGTTCATAGTTTGTGTGAACTTAGGTACGTATGCTTCTGTGAGAGCAGTTGATGTTACGTGTATTTGTGTCTGTGTGTCTGTATCTTCTTTGAGTGTGTGTGTTTGCGTGCGCATGTGTGTGAATGTATTGGGGGCATATATTTGTATTTATATCTGCATTCTCTTTATGTGTGTGTGTGAATGTATAGTGGCATGTATATGAATTTGTGTGTGTGTGTGTGTATGTTTATTTTGTGTATGTGAATATATAGGGGCATGTATTTGTCTTT
>NC_142940.1:52411047-52423547 GCF_046866305.1 Octopus bimaculoides | reverse complement strand
TAATTAACTTCCCATTAAAAATAAGCAGTATTTTTACGAATTTCAAAAACACAAAAACCAACACTGGAATGACGTATGATGTGTTCAGTGGTATGTTCATAATTTCCGCTGAGTTGTGTTTTTTGAAATGCTGATACGAAGAAAAATTTTCCCTCCATGTTTAATCTACAACCATTGGAGGCTCGTAAGTGTTTTTTAAAAGACGTTGTTTTTCACTTGAGCTTGTGGATCTTCTCTATGATCCGTTAATATACGATTTGGTCTTATAAAAATATTCCATTTGATGCTGTAGCTGACAATCTCGACCTTAAGTTTCCAAATTAATGTCGAAAAGTCTTTTTTCTGGGGTGTCTAGAAGCTGAAAGACGCTATTACGCAGTCATCAATCGAAAGGCTTATCCAGTTTCTATGTCATCCGAAACATATGGATAGCTATTAGATTACGTTGTATTTAGAGATACAAAGTATTTTAAAAGTATGCAGCTTAGCACGTTAGAGATATATGAATACACGAAAATATATGGGTGAAAAGTAAGCTGCTGAAAACTTCGTTTGAAAATTTAAAATGTCAGAAATGAACTTTATTAGAGATTACTTATTTATGAAAATTGAATAAATATGTAAAAATTGCATATCCTTCCCTGATAAATTGTTGAATATTGACCTATTCATTCATGAATTGATATGATTTTCTCGAGTTTCAGAAGGTACTTTTCAAAGTGATGACATTCAAAGGAGATCTTTGATCTGAAAGTTAGACATCTTGTAAATTTATGAAGTGCTTTTTATGTATATGCCTCTTCTTGGTTATGCAAATTGTGCAACATTTGGCCCTACTTCTGTATGCTCTGTATCACTATTTATTCAAACACTTGTCTTGATTCAAGGTTTTTTTTTTGTTTGTAATTACCATTTTTGTATTACTACAGGAAGAAGTGCATATAGCTAAAACTTCCACTATGTATGCGTATTGTTTACGCACGACATTAAGATTTGGTTTCGTTTCGTTTGGTGAAGGTGACTCTCTATACTCTACTGTGTTAATACACACACACATACGCACACACACGCGCGCACACACACATATATACGTATCTGTGTGCGGCGTGTTTGTGTATCTGTGGGTGTTTCTGTATATCTTTGTGTGTTTGTGTACGCTCTATTGTGTTTGTATTTCTATCAATCTATCTATCTATTTATCTCTATCAATGCATGCTTGTATATGTATACACACACATATAATGCTTCAATGATTTGTATGTGTATATAAAATTATATCTACGTATATAAATACCTCTTCATACAACCATGTCTGATGACTTACAAGTGTGTTAAGTCCATGTGTGCGTGTAGGTATGTATAAATGTATGTTTGAAATATATTTAACAAAACCCAATGCCTTATTATTATTATTATTATTATTCTGAGAATTTTACTGAGCATCTACCATGGGAAATTTAGTACGAAGACAGAATGAAGACTAATCTACCACAAATTTCTTACAAAACTATGGTTTAATGTTTGTGAAGTCATTCTTGAATATATACCTCATCGAAAACTATTCTGTTGTTGGTATACTGAAGAGAGCCCCTATCGGCTAAATCTATAAACAAAAGCGTTTCAACCATAACTACTCTCTTCTATTTATCTAGGCATTCATTGTCCAATATTTTCCTTCCGGTCTAAAATTATTCTTTCCATATATACATATATAATGGTAAATGTTGTCTGTATAAATATATATTCCTACTGTATTTACATTTCACTTGTATGCTTGAAAAGGGCGAACAATTATCATAAACACGTTGAATAAGATGGGAAAGTACGTTGACAATTTCCCCGCCAGTCCTCCTGAGAAAAGTCAATAAATTTCTTCCATATGAAAGAGTAACGAATCTCTGTTGAAGTAAATGTCTTACAGCAAAAATAAATAAGTAGAAGAAAACCAGAAAACATTTGCAGTTTAATTTGAGAGAAGCCGCAATCAAAGTAATTTTAAGATAGTAAGTAGTTAAGGCTTCTTTTGTCGTGTAAGCAAGATATACATGGTTCGATATTTGATATGCGTTCCCATAAGACTGGAAATCGTTTTTTTTTTCTTTTTTTCCCAATGTTTCACTGTTTGATGCGGCTTGTGGGGCTCTCGTCTCCGAACAAATAAAAAATCCCCCAAAATATACGGACCCGTAGTAACTTTGCAGTATAGTTATAAGATCTCTATTTTCTCTGTCTGCCTGTCTGTCTGTCTGTCTGTCTGTCTGTCTGTCTCTCTCTCTCTCTCTCTCTCTCTCTCTCTCTTTCTCTCTCTCTCTCTCTCTCTCTCTCTCTCTCTCTCTCTCTCTTTCACTATTATTTAGAGAGAAAGAAGGCAGAGAGTTGAGAGAATCGTTGGCACGCCGGACGAAATGTTTTGCGGCACTTCGTCCTTTTTACGTTCTGAGTTCAAAGTTCGCCAAGGCCGACTTTGCCTTCCATCATTTCAGGGTTCGATAAAATAAGTACCAGTCGAGCAATGGGGTGGATGTAACCGACTATATCCTTTCCCTAAAATTTCAACCCTTGTTTCTGTAACAGAAAGTATTATTTAGACAAAGGAGAAGCGAACTGCCAAGACTGAAATGCTCTGGACATGACCAATTCTTTCGAGTCATATGTAATGTATACACAAACCTATATATATATGAGCCGTACATATATAACATACATATATATACATGCATACCTAGGCACATATACATAGATAAAAGCCTGTATGTAATGTATGTATGTAGGTGTGTATGTATATATATATATTTTTTATTCCTTTATTTGTTTCAGTCATTTGAATGCGGCCTTTAGTCGAACAAATCGACCCCAGAACTTATTCTTTGTAAGCCTTGTACTTATCTTATCGGTCTCCTTTGCTGAACAACTAAGATACATGGACGGAGACACATCAGCATCGGTTGTCAAGCGATGGTGGGGGGAACAAACACAGACATGGTCGCGGATGTACGCTATTTTACGGAGTAATGTGGACTAATATAACCATTGATGGAATGAATGACACGTTTAACAGTGGCGGGTTTTCAACCCTTAGAATCAATATGCTAAATACGAGTAACTGAATAGTGGAGAGATTACATTAATACTATCTGTATTTATTAAGTTACGTGTTACAGAGCCTGTTACCTTTACACTATTCTACAGAAATATGAAATAAAATTTCAATACATAAAACTAAAACTAAAAATTAAACGGTACATAAAAAAAAATACAAGAGCATAGGAATGGTACATACACACAAAGAAGCACGTACTCGCAAACACATATATGCACCCAGCATACACATACACACACATATATATATATACACATATACGTACATACATTACGTACAGGCTTTTATCTATGCATATGTGTGTTATATATGTGCATGTCATATATTTATGTATATGTATACTTTACATACAGACTAGCTATGTGTGTGAGTATGTATGCATGTGTGTATATATATATTTATATGTGTGTGTGTGTGTGAATATATATACATATATATATATGGATATATACATACATATATATATATATATACATGGATATATATACATACATACATACATATATATATATATATATATATATATATATATATATATATATATATATATGTATATATATATATATATATATATATATATATATATATATAGATATGTATACATGTCTCTTAAAGGATAGAGCTCAAAATCAATGTTAACAGACTGTTAACAGATACTATATATTTTGTAAAATTTGTTTTATAAAAGTATATATTTAATATATATATATATATATATATATATATATATATATATATATATATATATATACATGTATGTATGCATATGTATGATATACATATGCACACACACATACATACATTTATATATGCAAAGGTGGTATATCAAAAGTTTACACACACACACACACGCACACACACACACACACACACACATACACACACACACACACACACACACACACACGCACACACACACGAGTATAAGAATGAGCTATTTGCTAAATGCCAGATAATTAGTTGAATCTTTAGTGAATTATGTAAAATGAGGCAGGTGTGGTTTTAATAGAGAAACTGGCTGAGGCAGATTACTTTGAACAATATAGAGTCAAATGACAGGATTAAAAGCGGTTTTCAATTAGTTAGGGATGGAGGTTCTTAGACGAGTCCATTATGGCGAATCTGGTGTTGGTGGAGATGTTTGTGATTGAAGTTATGATAGTTTCGATGGATCAGGTGTTGGTGGAGAGGTTTGTGATCGATCTTATGATAGTTGCGGTGGATCTGGTGTTGGTGGATGTTGTCATGATGCTGATGGTGGTAGTGGTGGTGGTGATAGTGATTGTAATGGTGGTGGTGATTTTGATGGTGGTGTTGGTGATGATGATAGTAGTGGTGGTGTTGGTCGTGGTGAAGGTGGTAGTGCTGATGGTCGTAGTGATGCTGGTGATGATCATTGTGGCAGTCAAGATTCTGGTGGTGGTGGTTTTTTATGGTTATGGTGGTGATGATGATGGTGGTGGTGGTGGTGGTGATGATGAGGATGATATGGGTGGTAGTGGTGGTAGTGGTAGTAGTGATTATGATAGTAGAGGCATTTGTATTGTTGGTAATTGTCGTGGAGTACTCAGCCACTTACACGTTAATTTTAGGAGCAGGCTGTTTCATTGATCGGTTCAACTAGAAAACTCGTTGTCGTAACTCACAAAGTGTCGATTAACTTTATATTTATATGCATGTGCGTGTGTGTGTGTGTGTGCGCGCGCGCGTGTGTGTGAGTATGTACACACACACACAAACACACACACATATATGTATATGTTTTCCTCGTAAAGGCCAGTTTATGGGGGTCAGGAAAAAATATATACTTCTTAGAGTGAACTTCTCTGCATTTGTCTTTCTAAAAATGATATGTATATGTATACAAACACACACTATGTGTGTGCGTGTGTCTGTGTGTGTGTATATATGTGTGCGTGTGTATGTGTGTATTTGTATATTGTGTATGTCTGTCTGCGTTTGTCCCCTTCTCTGCATCACATTTGATGTTTGTTTTTTTATGTCCCCCATAAGCTAGCGCTTCAGCAAAAAGAGAACAATAGAAAAAGTACCGGACTTAAAAATTAAGCCCAGGGATCGATTCGTTCGATAAAACCATTTAACGCATAGCTTCTGTATGGCCGCAGTCAAATGACTGAAACAAGGAATCGACCTCAGATAAAGATTGATTGAATTTCTTTTATCTCAGTAACCTTATTTAGTAACTGTTGCTAGCAAGAAGAAATATATATACACATGATAAAATATATAATATATAATTGTATTCCCTAATACTGAAGTAAAGTCTGGTATTTCGCTCAACAACAAACTACTTCACAATGCAAAAGAACAATATTTTAAATTTAATAGAAAGAACAAGAAAGGGAAAATTTCATTAAAATAATTAATATGTGAGAGTTTAAAGCGAACCAGCTTACAATTCATAGAAGAAGCAAAAAGTTATTGTTGTTAAATAGAAAACAAATATCTTTTAGTATATTCTATGAAGATAGTAAATCCGAAACTATAGAACGTAGCTCTGCATCAAATAACAACGATTAATGTAGACTGAAGGTGATTAAGTGCTTTTATAATATTTATTTGAAAACTGAAGTCCTTTGTGACTACCGCTGTGTATTGGTTTAAAAACAAATTAATAATTAATTTACCTTGTAGCAAATATGTATGTGTACGTGTGCGTGTCTGTATATATTTGAATATAATATATATATATATATATATATATATATATATATATATATATATATATATATATATATATATATATATATATATATATATATATATATATACACATCACATAGATAGATATATGTGTGTGTGAGTGTGTGTATATGTATACATATATGTATGTATATATATGTGTGTGTGTATATATATGTGTGTGTCTGTGAGTGTGTATGTGTGTGTAGTTTTTGTATTGAAGCTGAAAAACATCACAGATTGTTTTCAGCTTACATAGAACACTACACCTTACTCTATCTCTGTAGTAATTTTCCTCAACTTGTTTGCACCTGACATGCACTCACGCACATGTGTGTGTGTGCGTGTGTGTGTGTGTGTGTGTGTGCGTTTGTTTGTGCATGTGTGTGCTTATATATATATATGTTCATATATAAATAATTGCTTGGACTTTGAGTATATGGTTAGTGGTATGCCGGTTAAAGCACTTTCACCGTTTAGGCTACCTGATGTTATCCACAGTTACAATATAAGTGCCACTAGATATATATCAGAAATTTCGCAGTGTTCGTTGAGTTTATAATCAATGAAGGACATGGAAAATGGAATTAGCAAGAATCCTTATTCAACAGAACGATCGTTTTGACCCGTCCTGCACCTGTTCCTTGCGGGTACGATACTGTACTTTTAGATGTGTTACTAACAACATTCTAGCGTTCACAACATGCCAAGCGAAACCGAGTATATGTAGAGAAGTATATTATCTAAAACGAGACATCCAACGAAATGGTGGATGCAGCATAACTAGCTGTACAATATCCCACACGCAAGGGAAAGATGCAGGATGAGTCTAAACAATTGTTGTGTTGAATAAAGGTTCTTGCTAACTCTATTTGCCATTTCTTTCATTCATTATATATATACAAAGTATATTAAATTCATGAATCCCAAAACTGTAAACTGTTTGACGTCCACAGAATAGAAACGATAAAAAGAATTTGAGGGACTAAAGAAAAGTATTACAAATCCAACAGCTCTTTCTGGGTGTTCAGTGGTCCAAAACAATTTTCGTAGATTGGTTCTATCATAGGATGAAACGAGCCACCTTCTTCAGTTGCTTCTCCACCCGCTCAAGTTTAAATCTCATGAGCACTAACTAAGTGTATTCTATACGGAGAATATGGGATTCTAATCTATGAACTATATATATATATATATATATATATATATATATATATATATATATATATATATATATATGTGTGTGTATAGGATCCCCTTCGGTCATATATGTGTGTGTGCATTTCTACATTCCTATATATGTAAATGCATGAGTTCTTTTATGTATTTGAACAAAAATATTTCCAATTTCTGTCCTAAATCCTTTATGGCACACAGGCAAAAACGATCCTGCACATTAAGCCAGTTCATTTAGTAGAGGAGCCAGTAATTCTCATACATAGATAATTAGATAGATAGATAGATAGATAGATAGATAGATAGATAGATAGATAGATAAATGCACAGGTAGATGGAGAGTTAAAAGAATAGATTCTTCTGACGGTCGTAACAACACATTTTCTGTGAAACCAATTTCACTCATAATACAGGTCCTACATAAAACAGTAGTAAAAGATTCTTGCCGAGGAGACTAGCAATAGCGGCAAACAAAACATCAAAATTACCTATCAATCTTCTTAACCAAACAAAGATGACGGAGAAAATATACACAGGGATACATACATACATACATACATACATACATACATACATACACACACACACACACACAAATACATACATATATGTATATTGATATGCGTGTGTATATAGATATATGTATATATATATATATATATATATATATATACACAAATATATGTATATATATGTATATCTGTGAGTATACACACACACATACTTTGACACGGGCATACTAACTCTTACACACACAAAGACTATAACCATTCTCTGTCAGTCTGTCTGCTTGTGTGCCTGTCTGCCTCCCTCCTTCTTTCCCTGCTTGTCTGTCCATCTATCTATCTATCTATCTATCTATCTATCTGCTACAAATATGTATGCATATACATACATATATGTGTATGTGTGCGTGTGCATGTACCTGTTCGTGTGTGCGTGTGTCGGAGTGCGCGTGTTTGTGTGTATTTCTATAAACGCGCACATGTAAATTCATATATATATATATATATATATATATATATATATATATATATATATATAAAGAAGACAAGCTATATGTGTAAATACAATTACAATCGTATTAGAGATGTACTTATAATACATAGAAAGCTATAATGCAGGTATGTGCAGCTGCACACACATGCGGACGAGTGTGCATATATATAGTAACATATATGTGTGAGCATTTGATACATATATGTACACACATGCAAGTGCACACACATATATGTATATATATATATATATATATATATATATATATATATATATATATATTATATATATATACGTATGTAAGTAGAGAACCTTATTATGGTATGACAGCATGACTATAAGTGAGTAGCCAGATGATTATACGGTAACAACGGAGCTTTATTAAGGTCTAATTAGTTACTCAGATCTTTTGCCAAGAATATCTCTCTGATCTGTAATTTATTTTTTAATTATAAGGCTGTTATTTATCCCTATGTGTTTACAGGATAAATATGTGTGTGTGTGTGTGTGAAGGTGAGTCTAGTCTCATATACACCTGTATGTGCGAGAATATATAGACATTTATGTATGTATATATGTATGTACGTAAGTTTAAATATGTATGAGAATTCGGTGTGTGTATGTTCGTGTGTTTGCGCGTGTATATGTATGGGCATGTGTGTGATGCACTTATTTGTATTTATATTTCTTTTATCACTCATTTGTGTTTGATATAATTGTGTGTGTGTGTGTATATATATGTATATATATATATATATATATATATATATATATATATATATATATGTATATATGTGTATATAGATAATGCATATATATGTATACACATACCTATGCATACATACACACACACACACACACATATATATATATATATATGTATATATATATATATATATATATATATATATATATATATATATACGGGCATATACGTATGTATCCGTATCCACATATGTATGCATGTGTGTAGTGTGAAAATGTCTATGAAACATATAACGACACATACACCACTACAACCAATAATAATAATAATAATAATAATAATAATAATAATAATAATAATAATAATAATAATGATGATGATGATGATGATGATAATGATGACGACGAACGGTAATGGTGATGATAACGATGATGATGATGATAACGATGATGATGATCATAGATATATTTTTGTGTATACAGTCATACTTTCGTACACACATATATATGTATATATGTATACATGTGTGCGTCCACATGTACACACATATACACACACGTATATACACTCACATACGCTATTTACTTTGATGTTTATACTAAAATGATGTGTGACTGAATGCATACATCAATGTGTGATTTGTTTGCTATAAACAAATGCATTCACACTTTCCTTTTATCCATTTTCACGAGTAGACACAGACATCATTCTTTTCACCTGTGGCCTTCCATAGGGAGACATCATTTTTTTTCTGTTTCCGGTTTCTTTGTTGTTTTAATAATTGTCTAAGTGTTATAGAGAGACTGACGTGGTCTACCGTCGTTTCTATCCTTTAATTTATCAGTTTAAGCGTCACGGTTTCTCATAGATCGCCATTGTTATTATATATGGAATATATATGGTGTTGTGACTAATAAGAAGTTATTGATTTCAAATTTTGACACAAGGACAACAATTTCGGGGTTGGGGATAAGTCGACCACATCGACCACAGTGCTCAACTGGCATTTATTTTATTGACCCCGAACCGGCAAAATGCCAATTTGGTCCAGGCGGAATTTGAAATCAGAACGTCAAGACGGGATGAAATGCCGACAAGAATTGTGCCCAGCGGGTTAACATTTCTCTCAGCTCGCCGCCTTATACCCAAACAGATATTGAAGGTGGGAAAAACAAAAGAAAATTAGACGAAGAAGAGGAAGATTTTTGCTAATCTCTAGTTTAGATTTTAATCATTCTGATCGAGGTTGAACAGAGAGACAACGATGGCCATACTGTAGAACGGACTCCATTTTTTTTTATCTGCGTCCTTTATTTAAGAAGGCAGGGCTTTGTTTGATGGAAATTTTTATGCTATTTCCAACTTTCCCAGGAACTGTCTCGATATGACGTGCGTATGTGTGTATACACACATACATACATACATACATACATACATACATACATACATACATACGTACGTACGTACGAACATGAATACATGCAAGCAAAAATATCCTGTTGTTGATGTTGAAATTCCAATGAAGGAGCCTTGGATCTAGGTTAGAAACCGGCTCTTTCTCTATGGGCAAGAAATAAAACTGAACAATGACATACATACATACATACAAAATACATACATGCATGTATATATATGCATATATATGTATGTATCTATTGCCATATATACGTATTATTCTATTTATCTATCCATCTATCTATGTATCTATCTATCTATCTATCTATCTATTTATCTATCAACATACATGCACATATAAACACACATTAATACGCATATATAATAAATATATGTATGTGTGTGTGTAATCCATATTATGCCATGTTACCTCAAATCCTTGATGGAATCGCACGGCGCCATCATGGCTTACTATGTATTTGTTTTGGGCACCTGTTTAGCCCTAGCGAAGGTTACCACTCTTTAGAGCTAGTACAGTTGATCTTTCTAGAAGGAGAGAAAGAGAAAAAACAGAAATGACGAGTGGGAGAAAGGAAAGAACCGATCCAAACACAGAATCGATACTTTATTTATTGATCCAGGAAAAGATGAAAAACAATGTTGACCTCAGCGTGATTTGAACTCGAAGAACAGACAGCCAGAACATCTACTACAAAGCAATCTATCTGATGCTCTAATGACTCGGCAAATTGGCCACCAATGTATATTCCTGTGTGTATCTATGTATGCATGTGTTTGTTTGTGCATGTATGTGCGTATGAATATGCGTGTGTGAGTATGCATGTGGACATTATAAATGTGTGCATGTATGCAAGCGTATGTGTGTGTGCGTACGCATGTATGTATGTGTATACCTATGTGTGAATACATGTGTAGATAAATATATGAATGTATATTTGCATGTATGAATATATATATATATATATATATATATATATATATATATATATATATATATATATATATATATATACATATATATATATATACCTTTACATATAGACATATATATATTTGTGTATTTATATGTCTGTGTATATGTGTGTTTGTGTGTTTGTGTGTGTGTGTTTATGTGTGTATAAATATATGTATGCATGTATGTTCGTAAAGACGTATGCATTAAGTATGTGTATACGCAAAGACATCTAGAGAAAGGGGGAAGCAGAGAGAGAGAGGGGGAGAGAAAGTCACAGAGGGAGAAGAGAGAAAGAGAGAGTCAGAGAGAGGTGGAGGTGGTGGAGAACTGGAGGGAAAAAAGAACGGAAAAGCGACAGTAATTTAGAAGTTGAAAATAACTGTTAACCACTTCGATGGCACCGGGAAACACAAAATTGGGTGCATGAGATATTTGAAATTCTTTTTGGTAAATTTTATTCGCTGATTTTAAATATACCATAAATTTTCTGTATCAGCTGCGACTATCGATATATGTTATACTCCTAATTGCTAGACATGCATCGATCAGGCAAAACATTATTGTTGCTATGTCTCGGGACAGTCATGTTTTTCTTGCTAAACAAACATACGTACTATATATTCGTTCTTCACTTGTATATTATCGTTCTTATTTTATCTTATGTCCATTGTTTGGAAATCCTTTGTCACACAACTATGACCTCTTCAGCGACTGTTTCATAGATGTGTTTCCTCCTGTTCTGGGCAAAGAGAAAATGCCTTCATATAACATGTTTATTTATTGTTAGATTACATCCATAGAAGCAGATAAAAGTGAAAGAAGCCAAGCAAGTTATCCTTTGCTCAGACGTCTCACGAAAGCCGCGCTTCAGAGGTTTCCTGTGGTAAGCTGCCTCAGGACAGTCACGTTGAATTCCAGGAGTAATTCGCCATATAGGTATCCCAGCGTTACCAGTATCTTCCTTTCGTTGTTCTTTATTATTTTTTTTTTGGGGATCCTCCCGTCCGGCATGCGATATACATGACCGAGCCAGTTTATATATATATAAACTGGTGTTACCTGTAATATGATGGTAAATATGGAAGTGTACTTTGGCCGCATTAGGTAATAGCAGGAAATATTGCATACATGCGATAATCATCATTTAATTTCTATCAAATTTGGTGGTGCTTATATAAAACGATAAAATGATCGCTAATTTTGAAAAGGAAAATATTTATTACATTGAAATAAAATTAAAAACAAATTTCTCATTTGCGTATTTGCAATAAATACCTGTTATTGTTTTTCTAAATTTTATCAGCATAATTGCAATCTGTTGCATGGAAAAAAACCATCTCTGCAAAATTTCATACATTAATGTATATTATTCAGAAAGTTCCAATAATCAAAATAAAGGCTGCAGTACGAAACTGGATTGTTGCTTCTCTCTCTCTCTCTCTCTC
>NC_142940.1:52404049-52410547 GCF_046866305.1 Octopus bimaculoides | reverse complement strand
GTGCATATACATACATACATGCATACATACATACATACATATATATATATATATGAATATAAATACATATGCATACATACATATATAAACATGTGTATGTGTACATATACACATATAAAGATATAAAGATATATACGTAAGTATATGTATGTATATATATGTATATATACATGTGTGTGTATATATGTATATATATAGAGAGAGACAGACAGACAGACGCATAGATAGATATATAGATAAATAGATATAGACATATATATAGACGAATTATGATATTTATATACACTCATTTGTTAAAATGGGAATGACAGAGTTTGAGAGAGAGTGAGAAAGAAAGAGAAAGGGAGTATATAGAAATATCAGATGTGGGAGATAGAAAATAGATAGATAGATAAATAGATAGGAAAATAGATAGATAGATAGATAGATAGATAGATAGATAGATAGATAGATAGATAAATAGATAGATGGATGGATGGATGGATGGAGAGAGAAAGATAGGGATAAATAGATAGATGGAGATAGAAAGGTAGAGAATGAGAGAGAGACAGAATAAGAGAGAGAAAGAAATAGAAGGAGAGTGAGATAGAGGGAGAGAGCAAAGATATTAAGATAGAGAAATAAAAGGAAGAGACAGGAAGTGAAATACAAATGATACGAGGAAAATGGAGACACCGAATGCATTGGATAAAACTAGATATAGAAGAATAAAGATAAAGCGAATATATTAAGCTATTAAAATTGCCGCGCTCACCGCCCTCCTAGACGACGGCAAAAACAATCCTACAACAAACGCAATAACAACAACACGAACAACAACTATAACAACAACAACAACATTACCAATGCGATCAGGATAAACCACAGAGTATTCCCCTTCCATCGTACCTCATCACAGTTATGATACAACACAGGGTAATAAATCATAAACCAGATATCGCAATTCATTTATTAGATAAATAGCAAGTCTCCAGAAGAATCACATCTCTCTACAAGCACAAACGCATGCGTAAACAGGCGAACTCACACCGCGCGCACATGTAGATTTAGACTTGAAATCATAATTAAACACCGTTAATGCATATATATATATATATATATATATATATATATATATATATATATATATATATATATATATATATATGTACATGTGTGTATATATATATACATATATATATACAGATATATGTATATATATATATATATATATATATATATATATATATATATATATATATATATATATATATATATATATATATGTATATATATATGTATCTATATATATATATATATTTACATATTCATGTATATATATCTATGAATGCATACATATACATGTATATGTGTGTGTGTGTCTGTTTGTGTATGTGTGTATCAGTGTGTTATCTGATGGTGCTTCTGCATCTATCGGTGCGTATGAATGTCCCATCACACACATGCACAGAGAGAGAGAGAGAGAGAGAGAGAGAGAGAGAAAGAGAAAGAAATGGAGAGGGAGACAAACAGACAAAGGGAGAGAGAGAAAGAGAGACAGAGAGAGAGAGAGAGAGAGAGAGACAGAGAGAGAGAGAGAGAGAGAGAGAGAGAGAGAGAGCGGGAGATTCTAACAGACAAAGAAGGCGAGGGGAGTCAGAGGGGAGAGGAGAGACAGGTGCTGGGAGAGAGAAAGAAAGTGAATGAAATCTGTATATATGTACACACATACGCACACACACGTACACGCACATACACACACACAGACACAGAGGCAGCTTTTTTTCAAATTGTCAACATAATAAGCATAACTATACATATATATATTCATACACATACATAAGCGCATATGTACACAGCAATATATGCATACCACACATACACACATTCACACACATGTATATATACATTCATATGTATATATGTAAGCATGTGTGGATGGATGGATGTGTATATATATATATATCTTTCTAGCTATATGTTTGTTTCTGTGTGTGCGTGAGTGTGCTTGTGTGTGTATATCTATGCGTGTGCGAATGTCCGTCTGTGTGAGTGTGTATAAATGCAATGAAATAAAAGTATAGACTATGTGTTGAACTATTTACAAACCCTTACTCATACATAAACGCATGAACACATATACACACATATACAAGCAAACACACACACACACACAAATATACACACACATATTTATATATATACATGCATCTGTATATATATAATTATATATGTATGTATTCATGTATGTATCTATGTATGCATATATATATGTGTGTGTGTATATATATATATGTGTGTATATATATATATATATATATATATATATATATATATATATATATATATATATATATATATATATATATATATATATATATATATATATGTATGTATGTATATATATTTATATATATGTATATATATATATATATATATATATATATATATATATATATATATATATATATATATATGTATGTATATATATTTATATATATGTATATATATATATATATATATATATATATATATATATATGTATGTATATATATTTATATATATGTATATATATAGAAGGACAAATAGCAAGTGAGACGCTGGGAAAGTCATAAATCAAAAACAACCAATTGTTTTAACAATAATGACAAGTGGAGTGTATGCATCATACAGTTGGATACACATATACCCATATGCATATATACACACACATATACATATATATAAATTCATATATACTAATGTAAATCCAGACGCACATACACGCAGGGGCACATGTATGTGTGTCTACGTGTGTGTATATGTGCATAATGTTTTGAGTATTTGTATTCAAAAATACACATTACACAGTGTTATATATCTTCATTCACATGTATATATATATATATGTGTGTGTATTTTTATTGTGCATGTAATACAAACACACACACATCAGTACATATATATATATATATATATATATATATATATATATATATATATATATATATATATATATATACATATTAAGTATGTATGGATATGTATAGTACAAATACACGTATTATTAATATACATTATATATATATATATATATATATATATATACACACACGCACACTCACACACACTCACACACACATACACACTCACATATATATCCATATGTCATGCATATATCTAAAAAAAACATATATATGCATACACACCCATATAACTACACGCACACTCTTGCAGACTCGTTCACACATATTTCACATACATATAAACATAAGCGAAAGAATTAAACAAAGCTTGATATCCACAAGTGGACATAATGCTTTTCACATCATAACGAAACGTTTGAATCCGATATTCTATAGCAATTTTCATGCCCGCCTGACATTTGAAAGCTTCAGTTTATATTTCCACTGTTGTGAGCTGGAGTGTTTTTCAATTAACCAAATATATCAAAGTTCACCTAAGGCCTGTATAGTGAGTATATGGTATTTCTCTTAATAATATTACTTTACGTTAAGCAGCATTGTGCGCATGTGTGCGTGTGCGGGCTAATGTATTGACTATCTATCTATCTATCTATCTATCTATCTATGTTTCTATTATGAATATATATGTATTTGCGCGCGAATGTGTAGGTGTGTGGGTGTTTATGCATATAAGTACTTTAGCGGGTGTTTGTTCAGGAAAATGCATATACATTTATAAATATATGTGTATATACATATATAATTATATATATGTATGTGTATGTTTGTGTGTGTGTGTATGTATGCGTGTGCGTCTGTATAGATATATACAGTTACGCACAGGATAGCTTCAAACTGTGAGAGAAACAACTTAACGCTGCACCTGCGGGATAAATATCCTATATTTATGGATTAACAACGGAACCAGTGGTTTCATGTGGAAAAATTCTCCACAATCTTCAAGTCATCCACTCGAGAATGCTGGAAATCATCCTCATTTTGGAAGAAAACACACGAGTTTACGCGATGCTATACGGAACTTCAAAATAATGCCCAGATCACGGAAGGTGGCATAAAAATTCTTCTCACCTACCTTGCATTAACGCTGGAGTTTCGTAATGATTTTTGCTCTCTATAGATTCAACATTTCTGTAACAAATTTATACAACAGCGTTCAGACTCACTTATATTTATAAATAAACACACATACGCGGCGCACACATACACGCGCGCGCGCACACACATTTATATGTATACATATCGACAGTAATGTCGGTTCCTACGGAACAGCCATGTTGAAGTGGCGATACCCATTACTTCCTGTATATCTATCTATCTATCTATCTATCTATCTATATTATTATTATGACTCATGTCCATTGTCCGGAAATCTTTCATCACACATCTGTAAACTCTTCAGCAACACTTTCCGTACTCGTGTGTGCTCCTGTTCCGCTTAGTCCATTCAGAGTGGACTAAGCAGAACAGCAGCACACACAAGTATGGAAAATGTCGCTGAAGAGGTCACAAATGTGCAATGAAAGATTTTGTTTTAATCCAGAAATAGGAACCAATTCACAATTAACGCGAGATCTTTTTAATTTTCTCTCACTAGTCCGCTTTCAGCCATATGTATATTTAGCTGGAGTTGTTGGTAGTTTTTTGAAGGTATCGGCACTTCAAGCATGCTGGAAACAGGTCCTTTTCGCCCTAGCTCCCTTGATATAATTATATACATATCTTCATTATTATTAATTTAATGTATTAATTACCTATAAAGTTTTATGGAATGCTAACTACTTGATAAAAATCATTAACGTGATTTTTATCCTTATATTCTTTTATGAATTAATATATATTATGTATTTTATAACCTGTATTTTGTGATTCACGTAAATATGTCACGAGCCTACCTGTGTTTATCTACGTTACTGCTTCAGCATTTTTATTAATATATACAATCCCTCATATATATATATATATATATATATATATATATATATATATATATATATATATATATATATATTCCTCCCACCAACCCATATATACATACATGCATATATATATATATGTATATATATATATATATATATATATATATATATATATATATATATATATATATATATATATATATATATATATATATACATATGCATCTATATACTTACACATATGGATATATGCATATGCCCCTTGAATTATGTATGCAATACTTGTTTGTATAGACGTATAGATTTATACATATTTGCCAAAAAACAAAAACATTGTTCTGAATCACTAGCATTTTTTTTTCGTTTTCTTTCAGCTTCTCCAAGGGAAATTTAAATTCAGGAATAAATTTTACTTATTTACGTCATTACGTACATCCATACATATTTTATTGATCCAAATTGATATCATTGGCTAATTTCAATATTTTCCTCTAGCTCTGTTCTTCGTATTACGTATTTTCCTGCTGCTCACAATCATTAGTTTCCCTTTTTTTTCGTCTATATCTCGAACTTATGATAATTTGTTAAGTGGGACTGTCTTGTCTGTTCATGGCTGACGGTATCCAGCATGGTAAAACATGGCCGTTACATTCAACACCACTGCTAACAAAGATCAAACATTTTCCACTTTTGCAGGAAAATTACAGTTGTTATTATTATTATTGTTATCACATTCCGATTTATTTGCATTTTATTTCATCTTCCAACCGGGTCTCAACCAGAAACCTAAGCCACGTATATATTAGAAGTAGAGTAACTTCCTCAAAATGTGGGTAGTTGATGTCAACACAGTTTTTTAAGTCGCAAAGGTTATTGGTTTCCCAGGGATCTAGGAAAAACATTTGTCGCCACTTTTTTGCTTATTCCCAGAGCACCTGCAACAACAGGCACGGTTTCTTCTTCTTCTTCTTCTTCTTCTTCTTCTTCTTCTTCTTCTTCTTCTTCTTCTTCTTCTTCTCTTCTTCTTCTTCTTCTTCTTCTTCTACTTCTTCTTCTTCTTCTTCTTCTTATTATTATTATTATTATTCTGCGTACAGAGGGAAGTTTTGTCTAGCAAATGTTTCAATAAAAGATGGGTGAATGTAGCAAGGATGGCACGTGTGAATGACGAAGCCACCTTGAGCATAATCCTATGAACCAGAAAAAGAAGGTAAAAAAAGAGTCACTTACTGTAATGTGTTTTTGTAGGACATAATTGCCCGAGGTTACCGTGGTCTTTTCTTTCCAAGCACTGTCCTGCTTTTGTTACCAAATTTGACCCTCCGCAAATCCCAAATTTTATATTGGTTCGCGGGAGAGACTGCTTTTTGAAGTCTCATATTGTCGTTCAGTGCTCGAAGTAAAGAGTAGATAGACAGCCAACAACTGAGGAAGGGTCGTTCTTTATGTTACTTGTCTTGTTTTCCCTTTGTTTCTCTCGTTGCTCGCGTACTACTTTGTTTTCGTATTTCATATTGTCTACATTTTGTGACATCCTGTACCCAGATATGCATATATATATATATATATATATATATATATATATATATATATATATATATATATATATATGTATGTATGTACATATATGTACGTAT
>NC_142940.1:52384049-52401549 GCF_046866305.1 Octopus bimaculoides | reverse complement strand
TTATCTCTTTCTATTACGCTTTATCCAAATATCTTCATTTCTATCTATCTATCTATCTATCTATCTATCTATCTATCTATCTATCTATCTATCTATCTATCTATCTATCTGCATTTCGATGTAGCTGTCTCCCTCTTTCACTAAATTTTTCTACCCCTCATTATCTTTCAAACTCTCTTAATCTGTTTATACACATCCGGCTCATTAAACACCCCGCTTCTCATTCAAAACCTCTCAATCTCTTCATCTCATTCTCTCTCTTTCACTCTCTTTCGTAATCTCTCCATATCTTTCTCTAAATCTCTATCTCAATGAACTTCTCCCTCAATTTCTGAATCCCCCTTTTTATCTCAATCTCTCATCTCCCCTTTTAATTTTTTTTTTCAACCTTTGTTCTTCTTAAGCATTTGGATCTAAGAAGATACCATCAAAAATAGATAGAATAATTTATATCAAATCATGATCAAAGAGTTCATTTACAAGAAGTGCTCAGGAACATGTAAATGTGTATCTGGGGAGGATTTTAGTTCTCTTGATCCCATCAAAAGTTACAGCAGTGAACGTGTATTTAAAGCCTCGTGGTGTCATAAGCAAGTTGTGACAAGGGCCACTCCTAAAACTCAGACACACACATGTTATACTCAAGAGCCCTACTACTACTACTACTACTGCCACCACCACTACTACTATCAGTCCCACCACCTCCGTCACCGCCGCCGCCACTACTGTTACTAATACTACAAATAGTTGTATTAGTAACAGAACTACTACTGTCATCAACATCACCATCATCACCACGTCTACTACTATTACTGTCTCAAGACCGCTATATCTCTCTTTCAGTTCTGACTCCGTTGAGGAACACACATGCCAGGAACAACTGTAATATTATCAATACCTCACAGGCTAATACTATTACAACTAGCAGTTTTCGTTAAACAAATCCACTCGCAAAAGGACTGAACTCGGAACTAAGTGCTTGCGAAACAAAAACTTCTTACCACACAGCCACGCCTGTGCCTACGTTCATTAGACATCTCATAACTTACTCGTAGTTTATTAGAACAAGGCTTCTCGTAGCTGTGCAAGTAACAGTTCAAATGACAAAACACAAAGACTAAAGCACAAAAAACAAAGCAAAAAAACAAAAACAAAAAAAAGAACAACAGCAACAACAACGACAACAACAAGAAACGTTCAATCAAAATCAGTATCTGTTTTTACAAACACCTTTCTTAGCCATGTGTACTGTAACAGGGTCGGCTTTGCAAACAGAACATAGAATTATAAATGATAGATCTATGTGTAGTGAAAGGTCTGCTGTAGTGTAGCATGCAAATATGTCATCAAAGGCGGGAGGATGAAGCAACCTTGTAAGATATGCAGAAAGCCTCTGAGCTGAACACAAACATACAGATGCCAT
This sequence comes from Octopus bimaculoides, assembly GCF_046866305.1. Lineage (NCBI taxonomy): Eukaryota > Metazoa > Mollusca > Cephalopoda > Octopoda > Octopodidae > Octopus > Octopus bimaculoides. The sequence continues at coordinate 52,400,126 of NC_142940.1, read as the reverse complement.
GATGATTCTAAAAGCAGATTAAGTCATTAAATAAAGCTTCTCTCTGTTTAAAGGGTATTCTAATAAGATATTTGCATATGTATCTGTAAAAGTGTGTATCTATCTATCTATCTATCTATCTATCTATCTATCTATCTATCTATCTATCTATCTATCATCATGGACGGACGGTAGACACATCGGCTCCCATGTAAGTTGCATTTTTCACCTCTTAAAAGACCTATTTTGTTTTAAAATTTTGTATAAGTTGTGTATAACACAAAATACTTCGTGAACATATATTTTTCAAATCGGAAATAGCTCTATTTAGAGCCTTATTTCCAAAAATTCAAACATATCTTCCTCGTTCCTAGCCATATTCTTTAAAACGAATATGGCTAAGGTTTTCAACGAGGCCGACTTCCCGCTCCTAATGCCAGAGGCGAAAACACTTAATGCCGTTCCGCATGAACGCAGACAAGTGATGAAGAAGAGCAATGATTCTGAGTCAACTGCTGCTGCCTCAACCACCACCACTACCACCATCACGTGTACAAACTCTGCTGCTACAGCAGTCTTGCCTGCCACCGTCACCAGTGACAACAACAACAACAACGACAAAGACAACAACAACAACAGCAACAACAACGACAACGACACAAATGTCCTTGCTAACACGACCACTGTCCTCACCACTGCTACTACCAGTGACAATAACAACAGCAACAACAACAGGACACCGACCTTCAACACCAACACCACCACTACTTCGACAAACTCTGCCGCCACTACCACCACCTTTGAACCTGGCAGTACCAACACCACTGTCAATACCACCATCAACAACTACAAGACGAACAAGATAAACAACACCACAAACGCCACAAACAACATATCTGCCAGCATCACAAAAACAAATTTTGCCGATGCAACGAAAGAAAAAAGAACAATATTAACATTCACCCAAAAACAAATCAATGACACAAAATCCCTTCTCACGAAAGAAGGTGACACTGTACAAATACACATACCAAAAGCAATTATTGAAAATACAAACAAGAAGCACATATCATACAGACTTATCAACAAGAAAACGAAGCGACCGGAGAGTTTCTCCACCCAAAAAATTGAGATTTGTCTCAAACCGATATGGCCCTTTCAAAGTCATGTTACTTGGGGACGAAAATTTGCCACGGTCCTAGTACGCTTTAAGAGCGAACAGTTAGCGAAGGAATTTTCAACACTCTCTCTCCACACAGATGACTTGGTGATGATACCGAGTTATCTTGGACAGAGAGTGACGAAGGTGACAGTAAAGAATGTCCCTTCACAAGTGGAAACCCAGTGGATAGTAGGTTCTATATGCCTCGAAATGGAGGAGGCAAATATATTAGAAATTGCTACTGCAGAGGAGAAAAACTGGGAAGGGGGAAAAAAAGTCGAAGTCCTCCTCCATATCACTGAAGAGGAGTGCCAAAAGATCCCCACACACATCCAACTGGCAAAGGACCACAAGTTATATGTAGTGGTGGAAGGAAGGCGGCCACGTTGTTATGTATGCGGCAGCGAGGCACACCTCAAGGACAGTTGCCCAACCGCCGCCAACCAAAAAAAGCAACAAGGGCAACCACCAAAACCCGGAAAAAAAACCCTACTACCAACACCACCATCAACAATCAAAACAAGAGAAACACAAACAACACTGGCAACTGAGAAGACAACAGCATCTGCAAAAACAACAAGTGAGGAAGCAGGGGAAAAGAAAGAAAATTCCAAGACTGTTTCCCCCTCCCCCACATCACACACACCTCACACAAATAACAAGCCATCAGCACCAACAAAAACAGCAACACAACCACTCACACAAGCACACACAGACGCTCACAATTTGCCCCTACCCCCTTCCGATTCCTCAGAACCTTCGTCGGAAGATGAAAGTAATGAGGAATGGCAAATAGCCCAGAAAGGAAGGAGGAAGAGGAGCAAGAAAAGAAAAGCAAACACAAACAAAGCAGGGAGATACACAACTCCCGAAAACACTCCAGACACCAACACAAGCACACACAACTACAACACAAGCAACAAAACCCCAAAAGCAAGTACACACACAATGCTCACTGCCATCAACACAAAAAACTCAGAGTTGATGGAATACATCAACACAAAAACAAACATAACAAACGAAGACATAAAAACCAGCAACCACCCATACACAACACCGCCAGAACACATCAAAATACTACACATAACACCAACCCTGCACCACACACTAAAATCTATTTTTCCAAAGGCAGTTGGCAAATGCCAAAAATACCTGGCGAAAAAACTATATAGTGATCTCCTCGAAGAAAACCCGAAGGAGGAGACACAAAAACTCTCAAACGGTAAGTGACTCTCTTTATAAAACTTTAACACTCAAATCAAAATGATGCTCAAGATTGGTTGTGTAAATGCGCGTGGCTTGGGGTCCCCTTGGAAACAAGGGTACCTCCTAAATGACATAAAGTCACATAAACTAGAAATCATAGCCATAAGCGAGACCAGACTCCATGATACGCGGGCCCTATCGTCCATGTTTGGCAGACAGTTTAACATTTATTTTTCTCCCTGTCTGCCGAGAATGGGCGGTAGTGGCACGGCGGTACTCTTTCGCAAGAGTCTGGATCTCGAAGTAAAGACAGTATTCATAGACCCGGAGGGTAGATTGGTTGTTCTGGATGTCGATGGCAGCGATGGGTGTGCTTTTCGACTCATATCAGTATACGCACCACCTTTAACAGGTAGGCCGGATTTCTTTCGACGTCTAGAAGTATTCCTAGGAACGTCTCGTCCTTTACTTTTAGTGGGGGATTGGAATGCTACCTTGGACACGCATCTAGACTATGTTGGCAGAGATAGGAATAGACGGGGATGCAAATGCCTCAAAGACCTGCTCAGACGCTTTCAACTGTCTGACAGGTACCGACTCGATTACCCGAATGCGCCAATGTGGACATGGACAAACCGCATCGGGTCGTCGAGATCGTATCTAGATAGAATACTGTGTAGGAGAGTAGATAGAGATAGCATAGGGTGTCCACAATTTCACATAGTCAGCTACACGGATCACAAACTTGTGACGTGTACGCTAGACTTAGATAAGACACATAGGCAGGGCTCCGGTTACTGGAAACTAAACGCGTCTTTCCCGTCGAGACCAGTTTTCAGAGACCGGATTAGCACGTTAGTAAAGAGGGCTTTGACAGGAGCCATCATCAATAACAAATGGTGGTTTGCCCTCAAGAGAGCAATAAAAGCAGAAGCGGTTAGGTATAGCAAAGCACTAGCCATAGACAGAAACAGAGTAGAGGGTGAACTAGTTAAGAAGCTAGAAGAGGCAATTAGAAGTGGCATCGCATCCGACGTTTTGGCGGCGAGGTTGGCCCTTGACCAACACTTCAACGCCAAACACGAAGGGTGCGTTGTCAGGGCTAGGATGCGTGCTCTAAGAAACGAAGGTGTTGGAGCCGCACGAGAGGCCCGGGTGGCGGAGGCGCAACAGGGCAACAAAGCCACCATTCGGTCTCTGGTGGACGAACAGGGGCGCGAACTGCTCGAGCCAAGCAAAATGTGTGAGGCCTTTCAGCGGCACTTTGCTCGACTGTTTGGGACGAATGGCGAGCGAGAACGCAGGGTGGACTTCAGTGCCTACCTGCACAGCCTGCCACGACTCTCGGCAAGAGAGGCGGAGTGCTGCGAAGGTGCCATCACGGCGGCGGAAGTGAGGGACGCGATGGCGGGATGCTCGAGGGACAAATCTCCGGGTTTGGATGGTCTGCCCTACGAGCTTTACAACTGTAAGCCAGACTTGTTTGGAGACGTCTTGGTGGCGGTGTACTGCAACTGGCAGCAAAACGGGAGCATTCCCGGTTTTGTGAGTCGAGGAGCCGTAACGCTGCTGAAGAAAGATCCAAACAAGGGGGACGTCATAGATAACTTTAGGCCCATCACTCTGCTCAATGCAGACTTGAAAATTTTGGCCAAGGTGTTAGCCAAGCGGTTGGCGCTTGTCATCGAGAAACTGATCGGCAAGGCGCAAACGTGCGCGGTGCCGGGCAGGAGCATCCATGACAACCTCCATCTGATGCGCTACATCATAGAGAGGGTAGTTAAGGAACCTGGCATGGGTGGGGCCCTGATCAATTTAGATCAATCGAAAGCTTTCGATAGGGTAGACCATCAATACTTGGAGGCTGTCCTCATAGCAGCCGGCTTCGGTCCCATTTTCCGCGGCTGGATGGCTGCCTTGTACAGAGGCATCCGTTCGGTAGTTCGCGTCAATGGGCATCTATCAAGACCCTTCGACATTGCACGTTCGGTCCGTCAGGGATGCCCCCTCTCGTCGCTTCTGTACGTGTTGACTCTCGAGCCACTACTGCGGAAGCTGGCGACGCTGAGGGGCATCCCGCGAGAGTTGGGATGCGGGACGAGCGTGTCGGCATACGCGGACGACGTCACCGTCATAGTGTCTAGCCAAAAGCACATCGAGCTTGTCGGCGAGACACTGAGAGACTACGAAGCGGTAACGGGAGCGAAAATCAACCGGGATAAGTCAGTGGGCTTGCGGCTCGGCACCTGGAGAAGCAACCCCATGCCGTCAAGTAGCGCCTCCGTCGTGGGACGTTGGACTGACGGTCCGGTTGAGATGCTCGGGGTCTGGTTTGGTCCAGACCTCCAAACGGAGAAGAACTGGGACGAGATAACGAGAAGGGTGGCCACTCTAGCCCGGCAATGGGCCGAGAGGAAGCTTTCCCTGAAAGGTCGGGCGGAGGTGGCGAACACGTACATCGCGTCCGTCATCTACTACCGCCTGACCGTCGTTCCTTGTCCCGACCCTACCATCACCAAACTGGAGCGCATCCTCTTCCGCTTCTTGTGGAAAGGAAGCGTTCCGATGGTTAGGCGATCCGTTTGCTGCCAACACCCGTTAAAAGGAGGACTGGGCATGCCGTGGTTGATGATGCGCAGACACGCGCTGAGACTGCGACATCTCCGGCTCTACGTAGACAGCGGTGAACAGGTGTGGTCACCGTTTGTGCGGCGCGCTTTCCCGCAGCTCGTCTCCATGACCGAACTGCAGTCATGGATCAAGAAGAGGCCGAGGAAGGGCGAATGGCACCGCGAGTGTCGCGCTGCTCTTCGGCAACTCCAACAACCCGGGTCAACCTTGAGCGACTGCATCACAACTAACGCATTCTATAGTGGATTAGTGGAGGGAAGGTACGACGACGATCTCGGGGCGAACCTGGGCGTCGACGAGGAATACCTGACCCGCCTGTTTAAGACGACCTTCGGGCCGGGACCTATGGACAACTTCCAGAGATCCCTGGCCTGGCAGTGCTATCGAGAAGCACTACCCGTTCGGGATAAGCTCTACAGGCATGGCTCGAGAAACACGGGGCCGACCTGTCCGAGATGCCGGCAGAGCGACGAAACCGTTCTGCACGCACTCGTACAGTGTCCCACCATTTCCGAGCTGTGGGCTTACGTCGAACAACTGCTATCGCGTGTGGGACGAGTCGGTCTATCAGCCGAGTCTATCGTGAATATTGTCGCGCCTCCTTCCTTTAAACGGGAAGGAAGAGCTATTTTCATCGTACTTGTGGCTATGGCGAAAGAATGTGTATGGTGGACGCGTCTGAAAGGTCTAGAGACAAAGACTTTCCTCTCTGGGCAATCTCTCATCAACTTCTTCAAGTATCACCTGAAGAGGAAGTTGAGAGTAGAAAGGGAAGTCTTGTCTAGTGAATGCTTCAAAAAAAGATGGGTGAATGTAGCAAGGATGGCACGTGTGAACGACGGAGCCATCTTGAGCATAACCCTATGAACAAGAAAAAAAAATAAAACAAAAAGGCAAAAGAGAGTCACTTACTGTTATAGTTTCTTCAATGAGAATATTGACCAAGGTTACCGTGGTCTTTTCCGTGGGCTTTTCCTTCCACGGCTAAACCTAAACTGTCCTCCCCTCTTTTTACACGAGAACATTACTGTGTGATACACGATCCCTATTGATCGGCCTTTCCTTTTCTTTTTTTTTCGATCCCTTTTGATCGAACTGCCCCTTTTTCCCTTCCTACGATCCCTTTTGATCGACACCACCAATTTTTTTTTTTTTTTTTTTTTTTTTTTTTTTTTTTTTTCCTTCCTTCCCCCTCCCAAAAAGAAAAGCTCTACATTGTATTTGTCCCATCTTCGTTGAGCCCTGTGTGGCTAATAAAAGAAATGTATCTATCTATCTATCTATCTATCTATCTATCTGTCTGTCTATCTATCTCGACTGACGTGATGTCGTATCGGCTCCGCAGGTAATTGCTTTTTTCGACCTTTTATTGCAAACATTTTGTTTCAATTTTTGCACACAAGGTGTGTAAAGCACCCAGCTTTCGTCTGAGTGTGTTTTCAAGGGAGGAATTGACTCCCAGGGGCAGTTTCAAACCTATGTACATTTCTATTTTCTTCGGTTTCCTTGCTATATTTCTAAACAAATATGGCTAAGTGAAACTATGAGGCCGACTTCCCGCCTCTACCAATGCTAGAGGAGAAGGAAACTGAAAGCAAGGCCGTTCCGCGTGAACGCACACAGGCCTTAGAAGGTACGAATGCTTCTGCTACTAAAGTCACTACCTCCACAACTGCTACCTCCACCACTGCTACCACCACCACTGCCACCACCCAAGGTGCCACGCAGTGGGACTGAACCCGAAACCACGTGCTTCATAAGCAGGCTACTTACTACACAGCCATTCCTACGCCTAACTAGAGAGGCTTTGATGTCTGAATAACTGTGTAAGAAGCCTTATTAAATCCAATCATATAATCAAACATGTATTTTGCGGCAACTTCAGATTAGTTTTATGAAAAGACAATATTATTATTATTATTATTGTTATTATTATTAATAATAATAATAATATTATTATTATTATTAATATTATTGCTGCTATTATTATTATTATTATTACCAATATTACATAAGCTATTTACTTATTAAATAGATATTTTAAACACAAACACAAATAAATTGACCATAATATATACGAGGTATGAATAATTGGAAATCAGAAAAGCTAAAGACATGTAAACAATATCGCTATTAATGTTAGTTCCTACTAATGCATGAGTGTTTCCTTTGTAAATCAACTTCGTAAATATTGTTACTGTGAATAAATAGAGAGAAAAGAAAACAAAATGAATTTGTTTACTTATTTTAAAAATTGAGAAATAAATAACGATAGAAAATATATTATATTATATTTATCAAACTTTCACTGCTCCATTATATATATGATATATTTTGTATATTAAATGAGAACTTTTCAAGCTATAATTTTTCTGATTCAACCGTTTAACGATTATTAGAACTCCGTGTTAATGAATATACATATTTCACTGCCACAGTTGAGCCTCTACGGGGTTGTCTAATATGTTAGATGTAGTAGTTATATCTTCTTCATCATCTTACAAGAAAATACATTGGATAATAAGATGTTAGGTAGAACGGGCCTGGAGAAGAGACAGGATGCTCACAGATGGAATAACCCGAACACAGCTTATCTGACAATTTATACATTTCTATCAACTTACGCTCTTAGCTGAGGAACCAATGGGAAAGAATCTGTGTAAATATTCGGTTGGCTGAAAATAGCAGCTAAATTCCCCGCATGTTGGGCCGTATTATCTTAAATATATAGGAAACACTAGGTAATATTAACATCTTTCGCGTTCAAATAGCGCTAATGTCATCTTTGAATTTCATCCTTTCGGGGTCAGTAGAGAAATATATCTTTCTATTCAGGTAAGGACATGAGCGGTATAATTAGTGTGTGATAAGATGCATTGCAGTATCCGTTCTGGTTCTTTGCATTGTGAGTTCAAATCTCGCGCCGTCACTGAATAGCGTATTATATTTCTGTCTAGAGTTCCGACTTACAGATAGTATTCCAATGGAAACGAAGCTCCCTTGGTTCCAACGAAAGGTTGACTATCACCCCACCATTATTACCATCATAACCACCACCACCACCACCATCATCATCATCATCATCATCATCATCATCATCATCAGCAGCAGCAGCAGCAGCAGCACCACCACCACCACCACCACCACCACCACCACCGCCACTACCGCCGCCATTCGTATTTGTCTTACTCATGGCTTTACATTTGCCACTTTGACGGCTCTTTTGCTTCTGCTTCTACATTACTTATCATTGAATGTCCCTTAAAATTTCCATTCGGTTTGATTGCTCATTAGCTGGAAGTGATGACGTTTTTCCTCCGACTGACCAGTACCGTTATTATATCCGGATTCACTAAATTATTTTTCCGTTGAAGATTTGACTGACTCAATAGAAGAGTGTATCGAATGTCACTGAATTTGGTCATTTTGATATCGTTTTGTTTCTGATATTGAACCCGACATCTCTACATTACCATGCATAGTCGTTGGTTAGTTTTGGGACAGTATAGTTTTGCTGGTCGGTTCGGCTCAAAATGTCACCACACTAAGTCAGTATTGCTTGCTGTGTCTTTACGGATATATATACATATATATACTTTCACTTCGTAAGACGTTTACTCTCAGTTGAACTTATGTGCTACCGCATACGCATGTGCATAAGAATAAATATGTGTGTGTATATGTGTGTGTGTGTGTTTGTGTGTATGTGTGTATGCGTGTGTGTGTGGTAGCTCCTGAGGTTATGTGCTTACATATTTAAGTTGTATCAGATCTATCTGACTGTCTGTCTGTCTGTCTGTCTGCTTCTCTCTCTCTCTCCTCTCAATCATTCTCGCCCCTCTCACTCTCTCTATCCTCTCACTTTCTCTCTCCTCTCACTCACTCTCTCTTCTCTCTCTCTCTCTCTCTCTCTCTCTCTCTCTCTCTGTCCCCGTATATATATCAATAACTTATTCGTTTCTTGTTTCTCTCTTCGTTTATATATATATATATATATATATATACTTACACACGCACGCACGCACACACACACACACACACACACACACACACACACACACACACACACACACATATATATATATATATATATACATACATACATACACACATGGATATTTCCATATATTCTTCCATATAAAGTCTTATCTGCATATACATATATCCATATACATGCTATGAAAGCTATTATGGGTTCACATATATCATGTAGTTACGCACGTGCACTAACACACACTCATATACACACACACGCACATATACACGCGCACACATACACAAACACACACGCACAATCTCACACTAACGCAGGGTGTTATTACTTCAAATGTACTGATCACTTTAATAGTTTCGTACGTAAACTATAAGACTCACAGAAGAACACACCAACGCTCATATATATATATATATATATATATATATATATATATATATATATATATATATACATATATATATAAATTGATATATTTATATGTGTGCATTTCTCTTTCCCGCCTTTCTTTCTCTCTCCCTCCCTCTCTCTCTCTCTCTCTCTCTCTCTCTCTCTCTCTCTGTATATATATATATATATATATATATATATATATTTATTCCTGCAGGCATGAACACACTCATCTCTATAAATATGTGTTTGTCTATGTATTTATGAGTAAGTGTCCACACGCTCACGTGCACGTCATACGGACGATTTTATCTATCATTTGAGAAGTTCGGCCATATTAACTTTGAACAGTTGAAATATAAAGTCAACATAATTAAATTGCACAACGACTAGTTTGTCATAATGACTGCACATACTATCAACTAATTCACTGAAAATGTCTTTGCAGTACTTAAACTGCCATAATTTTCAATAACTGCTACTCAACTAAATGAACATTTAACGGAATAATTATGAATTACTGTTTAGATTAGTTCTCCAAGGAGCTTGGATCGCTTTTAACTTGACAAGAATGCCACACAAGACATGGATTACAATCTGAGGTGAGTGATAAAACCTAAGAATGAATTAATTTCCTAACATGTCCAGTTGCCTGTTTTAAATTATACTTCGCTGCAATGCAACAGTGCAAATGCTGTAGAGGAAGTTGTCTCAGGCTGGTAGACAGTCGATGTTGTAAACGCGAGTTCGTATCCCGCTCCTCGTCATCACTATTTTTGAGTTTTGTTTTATTGATTCCGAACAAGCCGACGAGGTAGCAAAATTATAAGATCATTAGAAATAATAATTTCTATTATAAGCACAAGGCCTGAAATTTTTTTGGAGACGGATAGTCGATTACATTAACCCCGCTGTACAACTAGTACTAATTTCATCGACCTGGAAAGGATGAAAGGAATAGACGACCTCGATGGCATTTGAACTCAAACTGTAAAGACGGAAGAACTGCCGCATTGCAATTTGTCCGCCGTGCCAACAATTCTTATTTCTTTATTGCCCACAAGGGGCTAAACATAGAGGGGACAAACAAGGACAGACAAAGGGATTAAGTCGATTACATCGACCCCAGTACGTAACTGGTACTTTATTTATCGACCCCGAAAGGTTGAAAGGCAAAGTCGACCTCGGCGGAATTTGAACTCAGAACGTAAAGGCAGACGAAATACCGCTAAGCATTTCGCCCGGCGTGCTAACGTTTCTGCCAGCTCTCCGCCTTAAGAGCATCAATATAAATAGATAGAAAGATAAATATATATCTCTCTATCTCTCTATCTATATACATACATACATACATACATACATACATACATACATACATACATACATACATACATATACCCGCCTATACATACGCATATACACATACATAATTATGTATAACCTAGACTGTCTCGGTTATTCGCTCTTTTCTTCTGACCATTCACGTTCTCTACCACTCTACTATACAGCATCTTAAAACGATTGAATATCGATTTGTCTAAAGTTTGAAATAAATATACCTACCTTGCCAAAGTTTAATTATCGAAGACAGCTGATGTTCCAGAATAGAACCTAGAAACCAATTATTGCTGCAGACAATAAAGATTTTAATTAACCATTTTAGAACCTGGGCCGCTTATTTAATAAGCACAAGCTGCACCCTGCCGCTTATATATTGAATTTTAGTTACACCATAACTGTCCAGTGTTTCACAATCACAGACTAAGACGTAGGTCGGTTAAACGAGCCAGGATTCACGAGACTGGTTCTTAACCCGGAGACCGTCGCGTATAACCGACTGGTATTAAAACACACACCAAGTGACGCAGGTCCGTCACAGAGTTAATTCCCCTGTTATGTCTAGAGCTCATTTACAGTTCAGTTGACTGGAGCAACGTGGAATGAAACTTCAAGAGGACAAGTGAACAATGTAACGCCTGCTCTGAAATGGAAATCCGAGATCTTTCTCTCGTGTAACATTCCAGATTCTGAGATACGAACTTTCCCTAGAATCACAAAAGTGGGGAATGTTACTAGATGACATCGTCAAAACACATTTCTTCAAAACCGTTGTCGTTGTGTCTAAATTTGATATAAGTATCATAGTACTTTGAAAGCGCTGGATTCCAGAATCGTGAGGGAGTCGGTTAAAATGCTTAGCGGAATTTCTTTCGACTTCTTGCATTCTAAATTCATATACCGCTGAATTCAGTTTTGCTCCTTAGCATTTCGGGGTTGATAAAACAAAGCACGAACCATGCATTGGGTATCGATTGACCCCATCCTGCCCCAAACTATGACACTTGTTTCAAATTTAGACATGTGGACAACAATTTTGATGGTAGAGTGTTTTGTCGATGTCACCTACTGTAGTACTTGACTCGATCCATTTATTGATTGTTACCATATTTTATCAGCCCCACCAAGACGAAAACTAAATTCGATCTCACTTGGATGAGAACCCTTGAACATAGTGAGGCAGAACAAAGGTCTCCAAATATCTCTTTTGATACTCTAACAAAGGTACTCGTCTTATAATAATTCTTTCAAATTTTGGCTCAAAGCCATCCATTTTGAGGGGAGGGGGCTAGTCGATTACATCGACACCTGGTACTTATTTTCTCGACCTCGAAAGGATGAAAGTCAAAGTCATACTCAGCGGCATTTGAACTCAGAACGTAAAGAACCGGAACAAATACCACACAGCATTTATTCCGGCATTCATAACAATTCTGTCAACTCAATAAGAATAACAAAAATAATATGAACGATAATAATAGATAAAACAGCAAATTTAAACCAGGAATAGAAAATTTGATTTTTAAATAACTGGATAAAAAAATATATAGTATTTTTTTGTTAAAGGATAAAAAAAAAAGAGAATAAATAAATAATGAAATAAAGAACTAAAACATGAGGCAAAAATGTTTCTGCGAGGTGTGATTCTGACGAACATGTTCAGTTTGCAGGTTATTCTAATTAAATTGAATATTTTAGCAATTCAAATAGAATTTTTCATTTATTTTTGTTTCAATGTCATACAAAATGTAAATAACTGAGTAAAAAAAAAACAAAAAAAAACAAAGAAGAAAAACAATAACAAAAAGACTCCAGAAAATTGCTTTTGCTTTACCTCTTTCCTTTCTTATGTGTGTGTTTGTGTGTGTGAGTAAAATTTATATATTTCTAACAAATTTCAGCTTCACACACGCTATACACAAACGCACGCGCAGACCAAACCATACTGTACCTCACGCGCCACACGGACAGTTACTCACACTTCCATATATATATGTATAACCTCTCTATCTATCTATCTATCTATCTATCTATCTATCTATCTATCTATCTATCTATCTATCTATTCAACTATCTTTCTACATATACAGACATATATGTATGTGTGTGCGTATGTATATATATATATATATATATATATATATATATATATATATATATATATATTTATATATACCAAAACTGCACACATAGATATACACACACACACATATATATATATATATATATCCTTACGTATACGTATATGCTATGTGCATATACATACATGCATGGATAAATACACACACGCATATATATATATATATATATATATATATATATATATATGTATGTATGTATGTATGTATGTATGTGGTGAGATGGCAGACTCAGCGTCTAAAGCAAAATGGTTCGCGGCATTTGTTCTGATTCTTTACGTTCTGAGTTCAAACATCGCCGACTTCACTTTTACCAACAGGTCTGGATTTTTTAGATAGGCCACCAGTCGTGTTAGTGGAGCTGATGTAGTTTAATTATCCTCCTTACTCTCAAAATTTCTGGCTTTAGACCCAGAAGCAGATTGGGAAAATGTTGCAATCCCTGTTATTGAAACGACATGCAACCTGACTCTAGGAACCTAAGTTTTAAGAAAAGAACTACCTATCTATCTAGCTTACTAGCTTTCTCTCTGCCTTCTGTCTGTCTCTATCTATCTATCTATCTATCTATCTATCTATCTATCTATCTATCTATCTATCTATCAATCTATCTATTAATCTATCTATCTATCTATCTATCTATCTATCTATCTATCTATCTACATTGTATTTGTCCCATCTTCGTTGAGCCCTGTGTGGCTAATAAAAGAAATGTATCTATCTATCTGTATATATGCATATATACATGTATATATACATACATATATGGGAGAATATACGAAAAAACAACAACAGACGAGGACAGGTGGTGTAAATAACAAAAGGATGTATTAGTATGACGCTCGGGAATACGGAAAGTCTTTGACGTTTCGAGCTACACTCTTCAACAGAAAGAATACGGAGACAAGGAGAAAAACACGGAGAAAAAAAATTGAATAGTGTCCAGTCAACGGTCAATCACATATATATATATATATATATATATATATATATATATATATATATATATATATATATATATGTGTGTGTGTGTGTGTGTGCGTGTGTGTGTATATACATATATACATATATTTACATACACACACAAACAATTATGCATACACATAAAAGAACATACATTTCAGTGTGTGTGTGTGTGTATGTATGTGTGTGTGTGTATGTGTGTGTGTGTGTGTGTATGTGTGCGTGTGTGTGTGTAGACTGTTTCGTTGTTTGGCCCTTGGTAAGAATCGATTGCGTAGGTCCATTTCCCAAAGCCTTCCAACTGAGTCTTCTCCATAGTTTTACATATCAATATGTTAACGGTATTATTCTCTATTTAAGGACAGTCGTGATTTATTAATATTTGGCTGCTATTTGTTGCAAATCTAACGACCACAAAGACACCCTCTCGAATTGCTGTGTCTGCGTAAATCGATATGTACGTCAATACATCTATAATCTAACGCGGTCACACGATCCTACATGTAAAGGCGAACACACGTACGCTCCTTCCATACGTAATCATTCACAAGAACACGGAAACGGTTGCGTGCAAGTTGTCTATATATTTATGCATCGTACACTGTGTGCATACACCACAAACGCAAGCACACTTACAGTCAATCATACACATTCACAAACACAAAGAGGAAACACACATGTACATGATGTTGAAGTCGATTTACTGAATCTAGCAGATCCGCCATTAGTTATACTTCATTTTGAACTAAATTAATTTAATATCGGTTACTTGACGACACTGTGTAACTCTAAGATAAAGTGAAGGGGTCAACCCTAAGCTTTTCAAATGTTGCAGTATTGGCGAATTACAAAGACAAACTTTTATGTGCTAAATTTAATGGTATTAACGTTATATGAGAAATGGAGAACTTGTCAAGTACAAAGTCGACAGAAGCAAAGACAACAGCAACAACAACAATGGTAGCAACAACAATGATAACGACAGCAGCAGCAGCAGCAGCAGCAGAACAGGAGAGCAGCGGTATTCTTCAGCAATGACAGCAATGAGCAATGAACAACACAGTAACCTTTTGACCTATCTACATATTCCAACAATCAAATTGATTTTACAATTTGAAATCTCTTCTATGACGTGTGTCATTTACTGTGATTTAGAAAAAGTCATTATGAAAATTCCATTTTTAGACGACATCACATTGAGACGTTGTATTATTTCGCCAACGAGAGAATAACATCCAGAAGTCTATAACAAGTATTTCATGGCCTCCGCCGGAAATTTCGCTGACGAGCAAGACAGTAGTTCTGAAACCTGTTTTGATCTGTACACCACAGATTTGTTTCTGTTGAGTGGTCTGAAACCTGACAAATAGCGTTAAACGCCATGATTCATGTTTTTATTTTGTATACACCAACTTTTATTGTTTTGAACCTTTCATCGACTTTAAATACGCCATGATGGATATCCTGTTGTTTTTGACCAAACATCGTCCTAGTTATTCGGTTGAATCAGCTCATTACTCGCAAGATTATTATGTGAATGGTGAGGGTGTTGGATTAAGAAAATCTTTAGTGCGTCGAACAATACCTTATGGCATTCATTTGCGCTACTTTAGGACAGTATTTCACAATATGTGGTGCTCACACTTCACCGATGGTGGGGCCCATGACAATATTTTGTTGGGGCAGGAATTCCAAAGTGGAGTGCAAGATAGAACCAACCGAATAGCATTTGCAATGAAGTTTTAATTAAGCTTCTTCCCGAGCCATATATATATATATATATATATATATATATATATTTCCGTTCTTCTGTACCGGACACCGGTCCATCGCAGGAATACTGAATTTGTGCTGATCGTGGGTGAAAGAGAAAATAAATAAATGTAATAATAATATCAACAAAATATAACAACAACAACAACAACAACAACAACAACAATATCAGTGACAACCGCATCAGCGACAAGAATAAGAAGGCAACCAAATTTTGTAATCTTAGTGGACTGGAGCAACGTGAGATGCTCAAGAACACAATGCATCAACCAGTCTAGGAATCGAAACTACAATGCTGCAAACATACGTCAAATACCTTAACCACTAAGCCACGCTCCTTCGCCAAGGACCCTTCAAATTTAACCATATCTTCTGCAGAAGCACATTGTACAAGTCATAACTATTTTTTTTTTTTTTACTTCAGGAAATGAGATCGCATTTGAGGGCTATTAGGCTGCTATTTGTGAAAGTGAAAACAAGCAGGGGAATAATCCCTATGCGAA
>NC_142940.1:52349049-52369049 GCF_046866305.1 Octopus bimaculoides | reverse complement strand
ATGTTGCGCACATTAATACGGGTTAAAATTTTGTCACAAAACCAGCAACGTCGAGGGAGGGCTAAGTTGATTACATCGACACCAGTGTTCAACTGGTATTTGTTTTTATCAACCCTGCCACTCTCGCGAAGGGATGAAAGGTAAAGTCAACCTCTGCGGAATTTGAAATCAGAACATAAAGACAGACGAAATGCCGCTACGCATTTTTTCCCGGTCTGCTAGTATTTCTGTTAGCTCGCCACTGAGTTCTTTAATATGGCATTTTGATTCAAAAGCACACACACACACGTGAGTGTGAGTGTGTATGTGTGTGTATGTATAAGTTGCGTAAGCTTTTGAATCGAAATGCCATATATATATTCAAAAATCGAGGATGTAATTTCCTCGTAAGGGACTTTTTCTTATATAAATCCGGATATCAACTGGTGTTATCAAAGATATTGAAAGAAAGTTCCGCAATATATATGGATAAACTGTCCAATAATGTGTAAAGTTAATAAAAGAAAATGGAGAAGAAATATAGTGGATACTTGGTTAACTTTATTTGTATCACGAGGAAAAAAAAGTAATACGTATAAGATTCAGGATTTAAGGGAACCGAATAATTTTGAAATGCTTCGGAAGAATCATGAGCGTAGGTTAGGAATGTGGAAAAGCATGGACATATCTTAATTCTTTATTAACCACAAGGGGCTAAACATAGAGGGGACAAACAAGGACAGATAAAGGGATTACGTCGATCATATCGACCCCAGTGCATAACTGGTACTTTATTTATCGACCCGGAAAGGATGAAAGGTAAAGTCGACTTCGGCGGAATTTGAACTCAGAACGTAACGGTAGATGAAATACCGCTGAGCATTTCGCCCGGCGTGCTAACGTTTCTACCGGCTCGCCGCCTTTGTCCGAAGCATGGACATATCTTGGTGTCTTTTGGATCGTGTGAAAAGCTCGGCTATTTTCGTATCGCCACCGCTTCAAATAATTGATTTTTAGCCACTTGCGTTTAACGACCATTGTTCTTTTATTCTCTTGATTGTTTCAGTCAGTTGACTGCGGCCATGCTGGAACACCGCCTTGAAGAGTTTTTAGTCGAACAAGTCGAACCTATATTTTTTTTTAAAGCCTGGTACTTATTCTATCGGTCTCTTTTGCCGAACCGCTAGGTACGAGGACGTAAACACGCGAACACTGGTTGTCAAGTAGTGATGCGGGGGACAAACGCAGATACAAAGGCACACACACACACACACACACACACACACACACACACACACTCACACACACATTCACACATATCACACACGCACACACATATATAAGCATATACGACGTACTTCTTTCAGTTTCCACCTACCAAATCCACTAACAAGGCTTTGGGCGACCCGAGGCTATATATAGTAAAAGACACTTGCCTAAGGTGCCACGCAGTGAGACTGGACTTGGAACCATATGGTTGGAAAACAATCTTCTTCCCACATAGCCTTTGTTAAAAAGTAACTTTTTGATACTAATTATCAAGAACCATTTGGAATAAGGGTCCACACGGACGCATAATTGTTGCCGAATATGTTACTCTTAGGAAGCCAAAATCCATGTTGAGTACTTTGTCGCTCTTAAATGTATTTCACCAATTAAGTATGATGGTATGCATTCATCCGCACGTTTCTCTCTTCCGGCAGATTTATATCGAACCGCTATGAATGCTAGTCAGACAGGCTTTTTGTCACTTCACACCGTCTGATGAGCGATAGAGACCCCGAAGACTATTTTGCTATGAGATAAAACAAGGAATACCAGGTTCATGATATACGCTAGAGTTTAACCATTCTCGACTGCATACTAGCTAATAATCGTAAATAAATAAACAATTCATAAATATTTGTTGAGCAGTTCCATTGAAAATTACCACACTTATAAACAGCGCAGTGTACATGCTCTGGGTTATGCAGACATTATATTGTAGATGGAGTATATAAATACGTACGTACATGCATGCATGCATACATGCATACATACATACATACATACATACATATATGTGTGTGCTTGTGTGTGTGTGTTTAAATCGTTTAATTTGATATTTATAATTTATGACTGCTTATTTAGATATCCGATGTTAAAATGTCCTCTCTGTTAACTTGTACAGTGATGCAGTCTAATACATCCATCCGTCTCTGTCTGTCTGTATGTCTGTCTGTCTATCTATCTATCTATCTATCTATCTTTCTATCTATCTATCTATCTATCTATCTATCTGTCAGTCAGTCTATCTAACGAAGTTCTTATCAGTATATATGTAGATCTCTACCAATATCTTCACACCCTATTACGCCTTACTTCTACAGAGCACTAGAAGAATTCTTCAACTTTATAGTAGTAAGAATAGTCTTCCTTTGAACATTCTGTTGGTTTCCTTATCGTCTTTCAGTTTTCTCTTTCTGGCTTCCCAGCATTCCATATTTCTATTCTTCTTTCTTGCTTTCATTTGTATTTTTTTCTCTTTACATTTAGTCTTATTTGTTGTGTTTTGCTTTGTTTTGTTCTTTTTTTCATCTCCATATATCAATAAATTAGCTAACGCGTCCACATACAGGCATATATTCACAATCGCATGTATAACAACATACATACATATATATACTTACGTGCAGCTACACAATCATGCAAATATATGTACACGCACGCTGTATATATGTTGTATATATATATATATATATATATATATATATATATATATATATATATATATATATATATATATATATATCCATACATACATGCATACATACACACACACACACACACACACACACACACACACATATATATATATATGTATGCATACGAACAAAGTCATGTATGTAGGTATACATGCACACACACATACGTACAAACATGCATGCTTACATACATACATATATATATATATATATATATATATATATATATATATATATATATATATATATATATATATATATATATATATATATATATATATATATATGCATACATGCATACATTCACACACACACACACACACACATATATATAATATATATATATATATAAATATATATATACACATACAGGTATATATGTATATATATATTTATATGTACATATGTAGAGATATATACATGTGTGTATGAAAATATATGTCTATATATACATACGTAGATACATGTGTCTGTATGAATGCACACAAGTATGTACATATACGTATTACGTATGTATGTATATATATATATATATATATATATATAGTTATATATATATATATATATTTATATATATATATATATATATATATATATATATATATATATATATATATATGCATATATATATATATATATATATATACATACATAATACATACACACATCATATATATGTACATCATACATATATATGTGTGTGTCTATGGCTTACATATATGTAATGTGTATATGTATATATATATGTATATGTATGTATGTATATGTATATATATATGTGTGTGTATGTATGTATGTATGCATGTATGTATGTATGTGTACACTGACACATGTGCGTATGTATAACAAAGGCTACATCACAACCAGTGAAGGTTATCCAAGTCGTGTTTACTGCCAGTTGAATTCCATTTTCTCTTACGAATTTTCCCATTGATTCTAATTCAATTTCTGTATTATTCTGAACTCGGATCAAACCGAATCAATAGATCGGTGTTTGGAGTGAGTGATAGTTGTTCTGATATGGCGGCTGTGTCTGAGTGGTGGTGGTGGGGGGGGGAGGGCAGATATCGACGGCTGGTGTGGCATTAAGTAAAGGGTTGTGTGCGTGTGTATGTGCTTGTAGTGGGGAGCGAAGACGTCGCGATGGGTGATGTGTGTCATTTTAAGAGAGAGGGAGTGATGTAGAGAGAGAGAGAGAGAGATGGACGGAAAGAGAGAGATGGACGGAAAGAGAGAGAGAGACAGAGAGAGAGAGAGAGAGAGATAGAGAGAGAAAGAGAGAAAGAGAGAAGAGAGTGGCAGTGTGTGTGTTTGTGTGTGTTATGAGTATTTAATAGAGGGATATAAAAGAAAGGATTTCACTATTAGGGAATCTGATATTGTTGACGTTGATGATAGTGATGATGATGATGACGATGATGATGATGATGATGATGATGATGATGATGATGATGATGACAATAGTGATGTTGATGATGATGACTATGATGGCCATATGATCATACTGACGACGCCGATGAGGTTGTTGATGATGATGATGATGATGATAATGATGGCGATGACTACGATGACGATTATGGCGAAGAAGATGATGACAATGATGTTGATAATGATGATGATGATGGTGAGGATGCTAATGATGATGATGATGATGATGGTGATGACGATTATGGCGATGTTGATGATGATGATGTTAAAGTTGATGATGATGATGATGATGATGATGATGATGATGATGTTAAAAATGATGATGATGATGATGACGACGACGATGATGGCCATGATGATGACGATGACGACGCCGATGATGTAATGATGATGATGACAATAAGGATGACGTTGATAATGATCACAAAAACAGCAATGCTGATGATTATGATGATGATATTAACTGTGCTGATGGTAGTTGTGGTGTGTGATTTCTTGATGTGATTTTTGTATTATTTGCACCCTCCACCACCTTTGTCATCACCACAACCACAACCACCATGACCATCCCCGCTAACATCAGTAACAATGATGATGACGCCATCATCATCACCACCATCACACTAATAAGGACGAGCATAATACGGAGTCCTTTTTTTATGGTAGCTCGCTCTGTTAGAAATAACCAATTTTCGTTTAGGCGCCTGTGTGGTAAGAAGCTTGCTTCCCAACCACAGGGTTCTGGGTTCTTGTCCCATTGCTTAGCACCTCAGGCAAGAGAGGTCTTCTGCTATACCCTCGGGCCGACGAAAGCCTTGTGAGTGGATTTGGTATATGGAAACTGAGTGAGGAGAAGGGAGAAGGAAAGAAAGGGAGTCAACGAAAGACAGACGGGAGACAACAAAGAAGGAGGGTGAGAAAAAGAAATATAAAGGATTATAGAGGGATAGAGAGAGAGAAAGAAAATAGGCAGAGAACAGAGCCGGAGAGATTATATATAAATGTAAAAACTTACTGTTGACAAAGGCTGCGTGGCGTTCAATCATTAAATAAAAATGAAAAATGCATATAATGTACAGGACATCACCAACGAGCGAAAAATACGTGAACACACAATGAAAGACAAGTACGGGACAAAATACCAAAAGAGGTCTAACTTCTCCTCAGTTGTCGACTGTTTATTACTATCTGTTTCGTGCTTTTGTCGACAAGACAGGAAATCTTCATAAGACAGCAGCATCCAGAAATTTTAAAAATATAAAATCTGTGGAGAGTTAGCGCTTCGAACGACCAAACGACACCACAGTGGACGTAAGGACACGATCGGCGAAGATAGACGTTTAGGGCCGTTAGGCCAAGATGAATTGTAATGTGTAATGCGTAACGCCAGGGAGAAATTTTGAGAGGATATAGAATAAATAGCAGGGAAAAAAGATATCGAGAGGCGGGGAAAATGACGTTCGACTATACACACACACACACACACAGAAGCGTTTTGCCAAGTTTCCTAACAGCTCGCTTTGCAGTCCTTAAAGAGTAATGTTTCAATCCCACTTTCCAGCAGTATGTAGTAACGTTATTTTTTACCTTCACTTCGCTAGTCGTCTCCAATGCATCACACACACACACACACACACACACAACATACTCTATTCAGAATATGATAATATTTCTTTATTCATAATTTTATTTTTCCGCCTATAGGGACGTCTGAATATAGAATATTTTTCAGTCTCGATTTTAAAAATCATGCATTTTGCACTTTTGTAGAATCTGACATTAAATATTGACAGTTCCAGACAGACAGATTTGAAAAGATTAAAATCTCCAGTGAAATGGCCGAGACAGGAATTGGTGAAAGAAAATACTACATTGGTAAAAATGTCTTTAATGAGTTCTTCAAAACATAGCAGGAATAAATTACACAATATCCTTGTTCTTCTTTCTTTCTTTTTTTCTTTCTTTCTTTTTTCTTTCTTTCTTTCTTTCTTTCTTTCTTTCTTTCTTTCTTTCTTCCGTTATTTATTTCCTTCCTTCTTTCTTTCTTTCTGTCTTTTTGTCTTTCTTTCCTTCCTTCTTTCTGTCTTTCCTTCTTTTTGTCTTTCTTTCTTTCTTTCTTTCTTTCTTTCCGTATTTCTTCTTCTTCTTCCCCTCCCCTCCTCTCCCCTCCCCCTCCTCCAACTTCCCACCCACATCCTCCCCTCCTATCCCTCCCCTCCTATCCCTCCCCCTCTTCCCCTCTCCCCTCCCCCTCCCCCTTCTTCTTCTTCTTCTTCTTCTTCTTCTTCTTCTTCTTCTTCTTCTTCTTCTTCTTTTTCTTCCTCTACTTCCCCTCCTCCCCTCCTCAACACCTCCCTCCTCCTCCTCCTCCTCCTCCTCCTCCTCCTCCCCTTCTTCTTCTTCTTCTTCTTCTTCTTCTTCTTCTTCTTCTTCTTCTTCTTCTTCTTCTTCCTCTTCTTCTTCTTCTTCTTCTTCTTCTTCTTCTTCTTCTTCTTCTCCCCTCCCCCTCCTCCCCCCTCCTGTCCGCCGTCTCGTTGCGATCGTCGTTGTTTTTCGTTGTTGTCGTTCTTCTCTTCTCTTCTTTTCCTTCCTCTCTTTTATCTTCCTCCTCCTCCTCTCCTCTCCTCTCCCTCCTTTTTTGTTTCTGCTATTTTTGTACACATCTACGTCATTGTTGTTGTTGTTGTTGTCGTTTATCTTGGTTATTTCTTTCAATTTCTTCTCAACTTTGTCATTTACCTCCCCCCCCTTTCTACCCCTTCCTCTTTCTCTCTCCCCCCATCTCCCTCTTTCTCGCCAACCTTCCACCTTCCCATCCACCCCCTCCCTCCCTCACGCACTCATCATACACAATCCCACATTCGCATAATCGATAACCACAGTCACTTTATATTTATAAGCCGTTCTTTATTGCCATTCATTCCTTTGTTCTTGTCCTCTCCCTCTCTCTGTCTCTTCCTCTCACATTTACACATTCTGTCGATCACAACCCTGCAGACCGCAATCACATACACACACTTAAATACAAACACACATACGCACGCACAAATAGACTTATGAGGTGAATTCCAGAACTTTTGAGATTTTTTGTAGGAGACCCAGTTATAATAATCGTCCTAGATTAACGTAACTCTCGTATGACATTTACTATACAACTAGTAAGGCGGGGAGCTGGCAGAAACGTTAGCACGCCGGGAGAAATGCTTAGCGGTATTTCGTCTGTCTTTACGTTCTGAGTTCAAATTCCGCCGAGGTCAACTTTGCCTTTCATCCTCTCGGAGTCGATAAATTAAGTACCAATTGCGTACTTGGGTTGTGCTAATCGACTGGCTCTCTCCCACCAAATTTCAGGTCTTGTACCTATAGTAGAAAGGATTATTATTATTATTATTGTTGTTGTTGTTAGGTAAATAGATAGGTAAATAGATAGATAGATAGATAGATAGATAGATATACGTGTTCTTTATTTGTGCTTGTGTAGAAGTCGGTGAGTGCGCATGTGCGTATGAATGCATAAACGTACCTTTGCGTAACTCGGGGGACAAGTGTAGGCCGTAACGTGTTGACTTTTTCTCTCAGTTGCTTTCTCTCTTTCTTATCCTCTCTGTCTCTCTGCTTGTTTCTCTCTCCCCCCCTCTCTCTCTCTTGCGTTTTCAAACAAGCAGAGATCGTACACATATACACATACTCGCACACATACAAATACAGTCACACGCACAGACACATGCGCACACTCTATTAACTACGTTACATACCAGAAATAGCTATTAATGGAAATGAATGCCTAGACTCACAGCCAGCGCTCTCAGTCCCTGGATCCCTTGAGGAGCCACAAGACATCGAACGTGGCACAGCAAGGACAGAAGCAGACATATATCGAAGGCAACAGGATTAACTGGATTATCTCTCACGTATGGTATTATGGGAAGTAATACTTAGAATGGCGTAAAGATTTAACGACTCATGGGAAATCTAATATATCTAGTTGTAGTTGGAGGTTATATTAGAGAGAAAGGGGGAGGGAGAGAAAAAGAGACATGGATAGAGAGGGGAAAATGGGGAGAGGTAAATAGAGAGAAAGGAGATGGTCAGAGAGCGAGAGAAAGAGGAAATGTTGAAAACAGAGGGAAAAGGCGAGAGAACAGTTGGAAATGGGGTTAGGGAGAGAGTGAGAGAGAGAGAGAGAGAGAGAGAGAGGGGAAGAGAGACGGGGAGAAACTGACAAGGAGTGGGAGTTAGGGCAGAAAGTTGGAAAGAGAGAGGAGAGATGGACATAAAGACAGGAAGAGACAGAGAAATACGGAGACTGAGTGGGAGAGATGAAGTGAGTGGGAGAATTGGAGATGAGTTAGAGATAGGCAGAGATGGAGAAAGAATGGGGAAGAGAGAAAGAAAGAGTGGTCAAGAAAGAAAGAGAGAGAGAGAGAGAGAGAGAGAGAGAGAGAGAGAGAGAGAGTTTCTGCTGGAGTCTTGGCCAAAATATGTTAAGCGCCAAGCATCATTTTCTATTATTTACGTTGTCCGCTAAATAGATTATGGATTACCGCTAATCTCTTTTGAGTTCTATGGAAACGGTTGGGTGGAATAATTGGAGTAGAAAAGGACGTAGAAGTTGTGATGAAGGGGAGGCTGGTAGTGTATGTGTGTAAATGTGTGTGTGTGTGTGTGTGTGTGTGTGTGTGTGTGTGTGTGTGTGTGTGTGTGTTGGGAATACATAGGTAGCGTTGGTCGGATGGTGGTGATGGGGTAAATATATTTGCTTAGGTTTATCATTATTATTACCAATAGTAATATTATTGAAGGGGGAGAGCTGGATGAATCGTTAGCGCGCCGGGCAAAATGCTGCTAAGCATTTTTCCTGTCTTTACATTCTGTGTTCCAATTCTACCGAGGCCGACTTTGCCTTTCATCCATTCAGGGTCGATAAAATAAGTACCAGTTGTACACTGGGTCGATGTTATCGAGTCATCTCCTCTTCCAAAATTGCCGCCCTTGTGGCAAAATGTGAAACCATTATTATTATTATTATTATTATTATTATTATTATTATTATTATTATTATTATTATTATATGAAAACTCACAGCTTATTTTGCTGGGTGTGATGGAAAGTGTCAGGTGTCTACAGTCAGCAGACAAAGGTGACACTTGTTTACTGGTCATGTTTCAAGGTGTTTTACCTTCACACTTGCACCGATCTGTTTCAGCCAGGTTGGTAGTTGAGCGCTGATTCTTCCAAATGCACCAATTACTATTGGTATCACGTATACTCTCTTCATTGACCTCAACCTTCGTATTTCCCACTTTAAATCGTACTATTATTATTATTATTATTATTATTATTATTATTATTATTATCATTATTATTATTGATGTCACACTTAGACTCCCCCTCTCTCACTATTCACTGACACTCCTACTATTCCTCATGATGGGGTGAGAGTAATAGTAGGCATAGAGACGGTGAGCGTGGTGGCGAAAACAGAGAGAGTGAGAAAGAGAGAGGGAGAAAAAGAGAGACAAAGAATTTAGGGAGAGTTGATGATGTTTTTTTTAAGTAGTAGTGTTGAGCGTGGCAGTGGGAGTAATGCCCAGTGGTTAGGGCAGCGGACTCGCGGTCATAGGATCGCGGTTTCGATTCCCAGACTGGGCGTTGTGAGTGTTTATTGAGCGATAATACCTAAAGCTCTACGAGGCTCCGGCAGGGAATAGTGGCGAACCCTGTTGTACACTTCTACCGCAACTTTCTCTCACTCTTACTTCCTGTTTCTGTTGTGCCTGTAATTCAAAGGGTCAGCCTTGTCACACTGTGTCACGCTGAATATCCCCCAAGAACTACGTTAAGGGTACACGTGTCTGTGGAGTGCTCATCCACTTGCACGTTAATTTCACGAGCAGGCTGTTCCGTTGATCGGATCAACTGGAATCCTCGACGTCGTAAGCGACGGAGTGCCAACAACAACAACTCTTAGTTGGAAAAGTCGCAAAAACTGAAACCGGTACTAAAATGTTCTTCATGATAAAATTATTTTCGACCTTGTCCTATTTTCCTTATACATATCAACTCGTGTGTTACTTCTCTACCTGCTACACACACACACACACACACACACACACACACATGTGCAGACATGTCTTTTCGGTTGCATCAATACCCTCCAGTTGAATCAGCACAACATCTCTCTTCGATCAGCAGCTTTATTTGCTGATCTTGCATTTTCGGAGTTCTGTATGTATATGGATGTGTACTCACACAGGTACGCGGGTGTCCGCGCGCACGCACACACATGCACAGACACACAACCACACAATCTCGTTCACAATGCACATACCTAGATATCCATGAGGGCGCGCGAACACACACGTACACATATTCCTTGCAGTACTTCTCTCTCTTTGCTTATTGAATTCAAATCTCTCCGCCGTCAAAATTGCCTTTCATCCTTCCGGGGTCGATAAAAAATTAGTAGCAGTACCAGCCAATGAGCGTGTTCGATGATATCAGCTAATACCTTCCCTTCACGATTTCTAACCTTGTGCCTAAATCAAAAACCATTATTTTCCTCGCTCCTTATCGCGCTCAAAATAATTCACTTAACGTTTTTCAATGAAGAATAATATAACTCCAACTTATTAGTGAAACAGCATTATCAGATAGGCATTATCTTGTTTTTGGCATTTAACTCAGTTTAAATATTTATCTTATACAATCTATCAATAATCTTTTCTAAAATGTATTTTTTGTTTTCATTCTCTCTTTTTTGCTTTGGCGAGTTCATTAATTCTTAAACATTTGTAAGTCTGTGTTTGGTCTAATTCTCTTATCTCAGTTTCTTTAACGGAATTGACATTAGTTTTACATTTCTTCTTTTCAATAGAGTTTTGGCGAATATATCTAAACTAAAGTTTCATACCACCTTTCTCATTGAATACTTTTGTCATCTGCAGGTCACATATTATTGTGACTTTTATACAGGATCGCTATTCCTTATCGCATACTTATATTCGTTCCCTCGTCCTTTTAGTGTGTTGATTAAAGGTGCTAATAATTAGAGAGTGGGAATACCCTTGGAATATACCTTTGGTAACAATTTGGTAACATCTCTAGACTTCTTTTTAGAAATCATATCTTTTTTTTCTTTCATTTACGCTGTTATCATTCGTTTTATTTAAATTGCTTCTTAGGATCAGAGAAGGAAGAACTGTATTCATTACCATTATTCTTAAAACCACCAAGACTGATTGAAAAGAAAGCATGCTATCTTCTCATCGAGAACTTGACCTGAATAATTTCAGACTAAACACGATCAAAAGCACCCCAAATCCATGTATGGCTTTTAAAATGGCCGATGGATTAAGTATAGACAATGTTTGTTCATTCCTAAACCAGGTCTAAACAACCAGTCTTCTCCCTTGTGACATGACCTGTCTGCTATCTAAATATTTTTATTCTGATATTGTTGATACTATAAGAGCTACCGTTCTGTCTTGCCTACTTGTCAGCGAAATTAGTTTCACTGTTTGTCTAAGTAAAACCATACCATACTTATCAAAGCGATGAATTGCTTACGATTTCTTTGTGATTTCTGTTATATTTGTGGAAATATATATATAAGAAGTAAACACGGGCTCTTTATTAAAATTGTTACTATTTTTATCTGCTGTTAGTTTAGCCATTCCTGGCGATCCGGGGTGTATGTAACTGGTAACCAGTTCGAAGTAGCTGCAGACGTTATTTCACATATGTATTACTGGAAATAATTTTTGAAATAACGGAAGGAACAGCAATGTTTAATATCGTACTTGTCTTTCACTTTTTCACTCAACTTATTTTCTACTGATATTTTCCTCATCAAACTTCTTCGCCTCACGGTATGTCACTTCCCCTTTCCCCCCCCTCTCTCTCTCTCTGCCTCCTCATATTATATTTCTTCTCTCTCTGTTCCCTCAACTCACGATATTTCTATCATTTTATCTTAGATTCCTTCCATAATATTTCAATCAATCTTTATAAATTCATCTCACTTTCAGTTTTCTAATAAAACCACACACACACACACACACACGCACACACACACACACACACACACACACACATATACACACACACACGCACACACACACACACACACACACACACACACACACACATACAGACACACACAAACGGCCGTATACAAGCAACACACAATGGCATACTACATCATTGTAATAGTTGATTAGTTGCTTATCAGACGCAAAAATCACATCTGAAATACATAAGAAACATCTATAGAGAACCAGTGAAGTATTATATCACATTTACATCTTCGTTGATTGGCAGCTTTTGGAAGTATCAGCCACCATGATTTACCTCAAATGTTGTGGTATAATGTGTTATGAAACTGGAGAGGACGCCATTGTTACGCAAGCTACGAGTTCCGTATATGAAATTGTTATGATATACAAATCACCGTATAACTTCCGCCTCGCTTCCTCAAAGGCCTGAACCTCGTAACGTCTCATAATTCTTTCATAACGTTGCGTAATATTGTCTCTGTGAAAATACAATAAAATTCACACAAAAAAAAAAGAAAGAAAAACCAATTAATAATAACATAATACAGGTTCGTTTGATATTATTTTCACTGCTTTTTAATATCGGTTTCAAATTTTGGTACAAAACGAGCAAGTTCATAGGGAGGGGGCATGTCGATTACATCAACCTCAGAACTCAAATGGCAATGATTTTTTTTTAACTATTCCGAAAGGATGAAAGGCAAAGACGACCTCAGCGGAATTTGAATTCAAAACGTAAAGACTGACAAAATGCTGCTAAGCAATTTTCCCGGTGCGATAACGATTTTGTCAGCTCACCGCCCTGTCATTGCTTTTAATATCAATAATACTTAGAGTAGAGTTAAATATATACATTAAGGTAAAATTATTAGTGATCAACTGACATTGAGATCAGAGTTTCACTAGAGCGTCCGAAAAATACTTTGTAGTACTTGCTTCAGCTTTTTATGTGCAGAGTTCAAATTCAACGAAGGTCAATTTTGTCTTACATATTTTCGAGATCCGTAAAATGAAGTACTAATTAAGTACTGTATTCGATAGTATCAACTAACTCCCTTATCCTGAAAAATTGCTGGCTTTGATCCTAATTTAGAAACGATTATTGCCAGGCCTATCAATCAAAACAGACAACTGTGAACATACTGCCTCCAGCTTCATCAGCGTTCGTTATAGAGTTCGCCATTTCATAATGGCGATATGTCAGCTTATAACAGTAATGAAAATACTATAACGAGGGATAATTTTGTATGTAAAACAAACACCACAATATAATTTCAGTGAGTTTTGAACAATATTTATTTCAAATTTTGACACAATTATTCTTTATTATGACCAGGTTCCAACCCGGGCTGCAGCAACAAAGTCTACCCGCCACATGTCTCGGTCTGTCATCACTGCCTGGTGGTCTTGGATAATTCCTGGTCAGTGTCTGCAGTAAAGTTGTCGATGTAAGTGTGACGACATATTCCTCTTCTTACATCATCATAAAGTGGGTTCCACAATACTAATTTGGATGACACTAGCTCAGGGTGGCGCACGCAGTGACCTGATAGTCTCAGCCATCCTTGCTTGAACTTGTCATTAACTTTCGGCAGGTTTCCATAAAGGCATTCATTTGTCATATGTTGCTGCTATTTCGCGTTTAGGGCCATTCGTAGCATCCTTGTGTAGCATCCGTTTAATCCGTTTGATAATTTCTGTCAGTGTCCATATTTCACTGACACAATGGCGGCAATTCTAATGGTGGTCGTGAAGTAAGTTGATTATATCGAACGCAACGTTCAATTGATACTTTCTTATCGACCTTGGTTAGATGAAAGGTAAAATCAACCTCGGCAATATTCAGTGAACGTAAATCGTCGGAAGAAATGCCATTAAGCATTTTGTCCGACGCGCTAAGGATCCAATGTCAGCAATTTTAATGGTATGAGTAAGTTGATTACATGGACCCTATTCCTTACCTAGTACTTATTTTATCGACTACGAAACGGTAACAGGTATAGACAATTACGACGGAATTTGAACTCAGTACATAAAGGAACAGAAGAAGAGCAGATACGCTTTTTGTCCGATGCGCCATCAATTCTCCATCATGCCGCATTAGTCGTAAATAATATTAAAATAACCCCATTTTCACTCACTCTCCCAGCATTCTCTTTTAGACAAGGCATGAACGTCCCTATATATCCTATTTAATTTTTTAATAATAATTTGGAGATTTTACAATTAGTCAAGAAAAAAAAATGTAATATAATAAAATAAAATATGCAAATAAGACCACAATTTTAATACGTAAAGTTAAGTAACAATTATGAATTATAACAATTAACATAATAATTATCCGTTGCTACAGGTAAGAACGGTACAATAAAATATCTTATTAGCTGAAAGCCCGAAACTTTTAACGGTGTAATCTTTAAATAATAATAATAATAATAATAATAATAATAATAATAATAATAATAATAATAATAATAATAATAATAATAATAATAATAATGATCATGATGATAGCAATGATAATAATAATAATAATTCCATCACGTCAGCCTGTAAATATATTTCGAATATATTGCGGAAAAATAATCACAAATATTGCAATCCATTAAAACTGAAACCATTTTAGAGAGATAAGAGGTAGATGCGGCGGGCGGGTGTTTGAAATTTAATGGTAATTCACGTTGCTCTTGTTGATGTGTGATTGTTCTGGCAGTTGATTATTTTGTAGCGGCGGCCATTATTATTGTTAGTATTTGTTGTTTTTGTTGGCTGTGTTGTTGTATTTTTGTTGTTGTGATTAGCTTTGCTTCTCTGAGGCTTTTGAATTCATTCATTTATTATTTATTTATATTTCGATTTCCAATTAATGCATTTATATGTCACTTTGTAAGATTATATGTATATCTAGGTGTGTATGTAAGGATCTATGCATGTATGTGCATGTATATACATACATACATACATACATAAATATATATATATATACAAACATATACACAAACATTCGTACATACATATATTCGACCATGCATATATACATACATACATGCATACAGCATACATACATAAATACATACATACATTCGTGCATACATACATACGTACATGCATACATACATGCATACATACATACATACATACATACATACATGCATACGTACATACATACAAACATGCATGCGTGAGTACATACATAAATATGTACATAAATACATACATAAATACATACATAAACACATAAATACATACATTAATACACATACACACACATATACATGTTTATGCAAGGAAGTGTGCGATATTAATGCGTGTTTGCATGCATTCAGGCATGCATGTATGTATATACATTTTCATAGCTAATATCTAAATACATAGTTATGCGCATACATATGTCCACATGCGTAAGCATATGAGCATACATCTAAGTATACATACCGGCACATACGCAAACACACATATTCGTATATATCCCTCTTATTTGATCACTCTCTCTATCCCTCATCACGTATATATGTATGTGTATATGTATGACACATCACATATCAATCTATGTGTGCAATGTGTTTGAATCAGTATGTAAATCGCATACAGGCTCAAACACAGAAGATTACATAACTCATATATATATGCATACACACATACGTACACGTGTGCATACAGCTATATTTATACACACACCCATATATCCAATATTATGTATGCGTTTGATCATTACAGGTGTATTTCCCCGAAACATCAATATTAACAATAACAACAACAACAATAATAATGATAATATTAATAATAATAATGATAATAATAATAATAATAATGATAATAATAATAATAATGATAATAATAATGATAATAATGATAATAATAATTCCATTATATATTCCTATCTAACTTCCATCTATCGAGTAGCCATCTTTATATATTATTATTATTATTATTATTATTATTATTATTATTATTATTATTATTATTATTATTATTATCATTACTGTTTTTTTTTTTCGCTTTACGTTTCGCGTTTTACGTTTGTCTGTTATTCCTTTGAACATTTTACAGCAAGCATGATCAGACTTTTTGAATGACGATAGAAATGTTGTTATTAAGTGAATTAAAGCTAACTAATTATGTTTCTTTTCACACTAGCACTAATAGTTCACTAATTAGATTTTCATTTTTATTCAATAAAACCCATTTTTACATTTACATTTGACGATAAAGAACACAGACATTCACGCTAGAAAAGTTTCAATGGTTGTAGGTCGTCGTCGCATTTGGGTGATAGAATGAAATTTGTTGACTGAATAACATAACCAAAAATCACTCACTCATATACATATATATATATATATATATATATATATATATATATATATATATATATATATATATATATATATATATATATATATATATATATATATATATATATATATATATATATATATATATATATATATATATATATATATATATATATATATATATATTTATATATATATATATATATACGTACATATCTATATACTTATATATACATATATAAATATATACACGTACACATACATATATATATATATATATACGTAAGTACATACATACATATAGATGTATGTATATGTACATCTATATATTTACCGATATAAATGTACATATATATCTGTTTTTCATATATATATATATATATGCAATATAGTATAGTATAATATATATAACATAATATAATATATTATATTCATATATATGTGTATATATATATATATATATATATATATATATATATCTATATATATACATGTATATATATATATATATAGCATGCATATACGTGTGTGTAAATATATATATATATATATATATATATATATATATATATACATATATATATATATATGTGTGTAACTGTGCGTATTTTTGTG
The DNA here is from genome assembly GCF_046866305.1 of Octopus bimaculoides. Lineage (NCBI taxonomy): Eukaryota > Metazoa > Mollusca > Cephalopoda > Octopoda > Octopodidae > Octopus > Octopus bimaculoides. Next base: position 52,351,931 of record NC_142940.1, on the reverse strand, counting down.
TTTATATTTACATACGTACATATATGCATATATAGAATTACATATACATACATATATATACATAGATAGATACATACATACAATCCAATATAGATATTTATACATATATATATACACATATATACATATATACAAACATACTACTACTACTACTACTACTACTACTACTACTACTACTACTACTACTACTACTACTGTTACAAGCCACCGTAGTTTCGGAAGGACACATTTTTAAAGGTTTTTCCTGCATTTTGCTCTTTAGTTACGCCGTTGCTGCTTCTCTGCTCTTTTTCTGCTTTTGTTAAATATTTTGGTGAGAATATAATGTTTGACTCAATAACAAAACTCACTCACCCATTCGCTCAGATTTCTAACGATACGACTGAAATAACGGGTAGATTTGCGAACGTCACACAAGCAAAGCATTGCTTTGCTTTGCTGTTTTCTCTACCCCACTGTCTCCCCACTCTCTCTCTCTCTTTCTCTCTTACTCACCCTTGTTCAATCTCTCTTTGTCTCTGTCATTTTTTTCTCTCGTTGTAATGCGCTTTTGTCAAGCTTTTGTTATGAAATTCTTTTATCTTCCATCTATATTTGTTTTTTTTGTTTTCATTTTATTTATATTTTCTTTCGTTTTAAATTTTGATTCTATCCAATAAAGCTGAAGGGATTTTTTTTTCTACTTCGCGGTAACGTAAAAATTTGGTTTGTTGTTTCGAAAAATCTTTGACCTCACGTGGTACTTTTCCTTCCCTTTATTCTTTCCTCCCATTTCTTTTTCCTTAGTTTGCTTGCTTTTTCCTCTTTTCAATTCTTATCATCAGATTTTGAATTTCCAGCTCACTATTATTATTATTATTATTATTATTATTATTATTATTATTATTATTATTATTATTATTATTATTATTATTTCTTCCTTTCTCTGCTTCTCTCTGATCGAGAATGTCTGGAGTAATTGTCAGCCTACGTGGCAAAGACTCTTTCGTTTTGGATATGTATACTCCTAGCAGCAGACGATCTCATGGTTGGAATGTAATTTAAGCAATCGATTACTAATGCTACATCGTTGCCGTTTCTTGCATTGCCGAGTTGTTCTTATTTTAGCAAGCTGGACTTAGCCATTTGTGATTTAGGTAACTTTGTTGTTACAAATACAGTTGTTGTACCGATGAATGGGGGCGAACTACTGATCTCACGTCATTGTATCTGGTAAGCTATCCAATTAGCGATCAGTCCTTTCATAGAGTCAATGTAAATTCTTGTTAAAGGAAAAATAAGGAAAAATACAATAATATTAGTAAGATATTCCAGTTAGTTCTTTTGAATGTTCGTGATTCTGTTGGAAAAACTAAACAAAACCAAAAAAACAGTTTCAGGACAATAGGAGAAATCTGGTAGAAACAAGATTAACCTATCAGTTTTTAGTCCCTGGGTGCCCGCGATTCAAGTTTAATTGGTTAAGTAAATCCCAAATATATGCTCTAGTGATATAAGTGGCGATTTAGAAGTGTCGTCAGATGTATCGGATAGAGTTGCTTGCAGTTTTCCTTGCTGAGCTATGGTTCAAGTAATATCGGCATTTACATCAACTTTTCGCTTTCCAGGGTCGATAAATGAAATACTAGAGTCGATTTTTCTCTGTTTGTTGCTCTTTTTATAAGACAAATCTTCTGTGACCAAATTTGGAAAGTGATACATTCTGCCAGTTTAAAAACACACAAGGTACGTCGTATGTCACAATGGCTTCTCCGTTATTCTATCAGGTGTTGGAGTATCGGAGCAAAGCAAATCTGTTCTCGAACTCCAGTAAGGAGTTTCAAGAACGAGAATTAGTTTCAATTTCAACTCACTTTATCTTACATTGCTTCGTCTGCATCACAACTAGTTCTGAAAGAAATAAGGCATGAAAAGCACAGTCACCTCTTGACATTTACTTTTTGTAAATCACAAAGCTGTCGTATCTAATCTAGAAAACACTGCTACTGTTTTAAGTAAGTGCGTTGGCAAGCATCATGGCTGAATGTCATGATCTTTTGATATAACACTCGATGAAGTTTCAACAAGCTTGCTGATCCCCGATAATGTTAGCAGCAAACACCCATTTAATCACACTATCATCTTATTTTAAAAGAGACACATTGGACAAGGTAGCCAAAGATATACAAAAAGATGGGATGTTTTGAAAGGAACGTTTTTGTTTATAAGTCAGTTAAGAGTATTTCAAAAAACATTTTGTCATTCGACATTAAAAGTTTCACTTCTTCAGGTTCAGCATTATTCTTTTACTTGTTTCAGTCATTTGACTGTGGCCATGCTGGAGCACCGCCTTTAGTCGAGCAAATCGACCCCAGGACTTATTCTTCGTAAGCCTTGTACTTATTCTATCCTAGTACTTAGCGGTCCCTTTACCGAACCGCTAAGTTACGGGGACGTAAACACACCACCATCGGTTGTCAAGCGATGCTGGGAGGACAAGCACAGGCACACAAACATATACGCATACATACACATATATATACATATATACGACGGGCTTCTTTCAGTTTCCGTCTACCAAATCCACTCACAAGGCTTTGGTTGGTCCGCGGCTATAGCAGAAGGCACCCAGTGGGACTGAACCCGGAATCATGTGGTTGGTAGCAAGCTATTTACCACACAACCACTCCTGCGCTTGCATATTATAAAATTTTCAATCCGACGGCTAAACTCCGGAATCAGACAAGAGTGGTTTATTGTCTTTATGAGCGACGAGTTTTTCATACCAAGTGTAATAATTTCATTTGAAATGAAGGGCTGAGAATATAACATTTTAGGCCGTTGCCCTTCGTTTTCAGTGAGACCTTAGATTGATCAATTAGTCAGTTCTTAATGTGATGGAA
>NC_142940.1:52339049-52341549 GCF_046866305.1 Octopus bimaculoides | reverse complement strand
TATATATATATATATATATATATATATATGTACATACATATATATAGGCATGCTTTAGTACACACACACACATATATATGCATATATAAATATGAATATGTATATATATGTATATATATGTATGTGTACATCTATGTGTATATATATATATATATATATATATATATATATATACGTGCGTGTCTGTCTATGCATGTGTGTATGGCGGTGCCTGTGAACAGGTGTATACATAAATATATGTTTGTATATTTATACACCGTTGTAAATCTGAAATGAAAATTTCATTATGGCGGCTAACTGCTGTAAAAAAATAAGGCAACAACAAAATGGATGATGTGATAAAATGACGGTAGTGAAGAGAACGATGACGAAGGCGACAGCGATGATGATGATGATGACCACGACGACGACGATGACAGTGACAGCGATGATGATGATGATGATGATGAAACGACGCCAAAGACAGATGATGGTGATGATGACGTAATCTTTGATAGTGATGTTGATGGTGAAGACACTAGCGATTCTGACGATGATGTTTTCTATGATGCTGACGGTCACTGTGGTGATGACAATGATGACGATGATTATAATCATAGTGATGATGATGATGGCGATGATGTTGTAGACCACGATGTTTATTACGTTATTGCTCGCTAATTTATTTGAATGCGCCAGTTTAAAATATAGCAAAATACAATCTCGTCTTTACCTTTTTTGATGTGAAATCCTCTCATTTGTTGAAGTAATATTTGACAAATTACTATCACGCGTGTACACATATTCACGCGCAAATAACTTACTCACACACATGCACAAACATGCACGCGTACACACATACGCGCATTGAAACACACATACTAAAACACACAGACATTTCTCTACATGTCTATGTTTGTGTACTTGCATGCATACACATATATAAATATTTGTTTAGACATGTGTGTTTATACATGTATATACATGAGTATATGTGTGTTTGTGGGTATATATATACATGTATGCATATATATGTCTCTATATATGAATACATATATATATATATATATATATATATATATATATATATATATATATATATATATATACATATACATGCATATATGTATACATAGATATACATATATACATACACAGATAGAAAACACAGACGCACACACACACACACATACATGCATATATATATATATATATATATATATATATATATATATATATATATATATATATATATATAAACACACACACACACACAGATATATGTGTGTACGTGTATATATTACTTTTCGTTTGCATTATTTGTGGGTAGGGATTGCCTTCGAAAAGTGAAATGAAAATTCTTCCCCTCCCAAAACATTTCCCCCTCAAAAAAACTCCCCAAAAGCCGAAGCAAATAATAATAATAATAATAATACTAATACGAATAATAATAATAATAATAATAATAATAATAATAATAATAATAATAATAATAATAATAATAATAATAATATTAAAATATAAACATAAAAGTTGATATTTTTCAAACTGTACAAACGCATATAACGGAAAGCAATATGATATATATATATATATATGTATATATATATATATATATATATATATATATATATATATATATATATATATGCATATATGTATGTATATATATGTATATATATTTATAATAAACACAAAAACCAGATGAAAAAGGAAATAAGAGCTACGTTGAAAATAAAAACATCAGCATAAGTGAAACAGAGAATCACAAACATATCTAATTATTAGGAGAAAAATTTTATATTCTTTCAATGAATCATGATACGGTATCTGTCCTTTGTCGGATGTTGCTGCTGGTGCTGTTGTTGTTGTTATATTCGATGTTGTTGTTGCTGTTGTAGTTGTTGATGTTGTTGTTGTTGTTCCTAGAATTGTTATTGTTTTACTCTTTGTTGATATTCCTTAGTTACTGATGTTCTTGTTACCGATGCTGTTGTTGCTGCTGCTGCTGCTACTGCTGCTACAATTGCTGTTGCGATTGTTTCTGTTGTTGCTGTTGCAATATTTGCAATTGTAGTTGCTGTGTTGTTGTTATTGTTGTTGTTCTTATTACTGTATTTGTTGCTGTTTTGTTATTGTTACTGCTGATAAATTTTATGGCCTGCCCAATTATCTATCTATTTGTCTATCTATCTGTTTATCTATCTGTCTGTTTCACTAGCTGTCTGTATATGTGCCCGTCTATCTCTCTGTCTGTTTGTTTGTCTAAGTAGCAACGCTAAGCAGTGAACGGAAATACACAAACTCTAAGTTAGTTCAAATATATTTGTGACATATTGTGATCTGTAAAGGTAAATTCATTGCATTCTACCGTGGGGATTAAGTTGTCGGTTATAGTAAAATGTGTAAATTCTTCATTATCAGCTCAGAGACGCTCTCTATTAGATCCCTTGGTGCCTTTCTGGCTCGTTGTTGTCCTGGAGATATAAGTGAGAGGTAATCCGAAGGAACCAGTCAATAC
>NC_142940.1:52331549-52334049 GCF_046866305.1 Octopus bimaculoides | reverse complement strand
AATATTGCAGACACAAATACACGGAATCTCAGATACTGAGACAAGGAGATATGCAGAATTTCAGATATTGAGACTCGTAGTTACTCAGATGCGGAGAGAGTCTATCACTAATACACGTACTGAGACAGGCTGACAGCGTGACGTACAAGCACTTGGGCGCCTGGGCGCTTGGGCACTTAAACACTCAGTAGAAGGTACCCAGTCATGCAGACACGCAGACGCGTAGACATCAAACGCTTGAGGAACAATGTATAGTGTAGCCTTTTGTAAATTCTCGACAATTGCATCAGAAAAGAATAAAAAAAACTTTGATCAGAGATAAGAAGTTCATAAACGACTCAAACCTCTTTTTAAATCTCACTCACACATTCTCTCTCCCTCTTTCTCCCTCTTCCTCTGTCAGTCTGTCTGTCTGATTCTCTCTCTCTCACATTTTATCTATCTATCTATCTATCTATCTATCTATCTATCTATCTATCTATCTATCTATCTATCTAGCTAGCTAGCTAGCTAGCTATCGGTCTACCTACCTACCGCTTTCTTTTTATAAACTTGAATTCCTGTCATAAGCAATATATATATATATATATATATAAATATATATATATATATATATATATATATATATATATATATATATATATATATATATATATATATATATATATATATACGTGTGTGTGTGTGTGTGTGTGTGTATTTGTGTGTGTGTGGTTATACCATCGGAGAATGAGTGTCCAGTTAAATTTGAAGCAAACACGGCAACATTCTCGTATATTTTATACTTCCGGCGAATCCATAATCCTGTGTGTTAAGGAAATATTAACTGATTTCCAGGTTATTTCCCTTCATCAGCACAGAATAATTGTTCGGCTAGAATAATTATTCTGTGCTGATGAATGGAAATAACCCGGAAATCGCGATGCACAGATATTGTTTTGAGCTGAGTGGGGGTGCTAGATTCCCTTGTTCGAAAAATGTAAGGACACAGATTATGTCGTATAGCCAGCTGGAGACGATGTCTCCTGGGGCTAAATTACAGCAACATTCGTCCTAAACCAGGACTGTCATGTTATGTTGGCAAACAACCTTTATTCCAAAGTACTGTTGCTGAATATCTCTCGTTGTGAGATTTTAAAATAGTAATTTTCTAATATATTATTTTAACCCTTCAAAAATGCTTAATTATATTCTGGTTGATTTTATTTATATTTTTCGTTTTTCTTCAAATATATAATTGAAATGTTTCAATCAGTATTGAAAGTATCTCATCTAAATTCCTTTTTATTATAGGAATAAGGTCTGAAATTATGGAGAAGAGGGCTATTAATTACATTTTCCCCCAATGCTTGACTGGTACTTATTTGATCAAACCCTGAATAGAGTAAAGGCAAAGTTGACATCGGCCAAATTTGAACTCGGAACATAAAGACGGATGAAATGCCGCCAAGTTTTTCTCCGGTACGCTAACGATTCTGCCAGCTTACCCCATTAGTTCGTTTTACCCATATTAAAAGTATATTTGACTTCTAAATTCTTCCTTTCATTCTTCCAAAAGTTTTGTTTCCTTATCCTCATAGACTCAAACTTTCTCTTATAATCCATTCAATTAGTCTCACTATATATATATATATATATATATATATATATATATATATATATATATATATATTTTAAATAATTTTTGTACTTACGAAACGTATATCCGCTTCTGAATCCTTCCAGTATTTTCATTAGAGTCTTACTACCTTATATTCGGAGAAAGTAACTTACTCAAAAAATAACAATACTTCATTGAATCTCTCTCAATTCTAAATAAATATACAATGGTCAATAAATATCTAACGATGGTAAAAAATATCCATATACTTTTTTTTAACAAATAATAGGTACACGGGAGTCTTTAATAATAGACAACACTTGCTAATCTATAACAATTTTTCTCTTTGAAGTTCGAGTATAACATCTCTATGTATTAATATTTATTTTTATATTAATCCATTCGTAAATCTAAGACGAAAATATAAGTATACATTACACATATATTTGCTTCTAATTTCCTTCATGTATTCTCTCCTTCTAGTTTTACTTTCTTATAATCAAAGAAACTAACTTATTCATAAGATAATAATGATTCATTCAAATTAACACACTATATTTTTCAATATTCTAATACATAAATCTACATAATTCTTCTTTTTGTTTCCCTAGTTTTCCGAAAGATAAAGAACAAACGTTAGTCGATATCAACTGTTCTCTTTAGTATACAATCAACCTTTTAATAGTCACATATATTTGACAACATCTCACGTCTTATTATTTACAACGTTATGTCCCTTACACAAGTACCTTACAGGAACGGAATGGTTTTATATTCTCTTCGAGGTATTCTCTAATACGTTAAAAACCTGAAATTCTAACCAAGATATATTTCTTCAAAATACAACAATAAATAATTCCATAGAGAGAAAAAGATGGGGAACAATTGTACTGGTGTTTC
>NC_142940.1:52316549-52326549 GCF_046866305.1 Octopus bimaculoides | reverse complement strand
AACACGAAACGTCGTAACAAATCGGTGCTCGCTATAATATCTATAGAAAATCTCTGGAGATAACCTTAACATGTGATATTACTTCATGTCTTTCCCTACAATACATATTTAGCTCTAACAGTATTATCCACTAGTGATGTTGATAACTCGCATAATACAAATATATATGGAGCATTTACACGAGACATTATATTGTAATAAAGCATTAAAAAGGTGAATGAACTGGATTATTGAATGTTCCGACATTGTATAATGTTCCCTATAAAGGTCATGGACACTGCCTTCCGTTCTGACTAAACGGTGAAAAACAACAAGAAACCTACAGAAACCGTTGTATGCGTTTTTCGCTTATTTCTTGGAGTGCTAAAATTTTCGTCACTCATCTATGACCAGCTTACTGATACGGTTTTCGTACTACTGTAGTGAAATTGCATCATGCGATGTTGGATCATTCCAGTTGCCGACCATATTCAATTCCGAAAGTTGAAAAAAAACAAAAAACAAAAAAAAAACAAGCGAGAGCAGTCCAAAGAGCTATAATTCGCAATAGCATCAATATTATTACCACTTATAGACATTATCGCGAATTATTTATATAATTGCTAAATATAAACATTATTGTCAATCACCAACATTTTTGCCAGTTATCAAAATTATTACCAACTATTAACTTTATTAACAATTATTAATACTTTTGTTAGTTATATCTGCACGATTATCAATTATCAATATTATTACGACTTATATCATTATTTAGCATTTATTAACATCATCATTATTACCGAATGGGAATCTTAATGTGGATGTACAGTAATTGTTCGCCATATCGCGGTTCACCTATCGCGGATCATTATTTAAGCTTACGACGATTCCTTTCTGGTGTTGTTTTGCATTAATAATAAAATAAATATATACAAATTACAATAATAATAAAAAAATACAGTACAGTACTGTTTCTACTTCACGGATTTTCACCTGTTAGCGTGGGGTTTGGAATGTAACACCCGCAATAGTCGAGGGATTACTGTAGTAGTATAAGCAGGCCGTATTCCTCTGATATTCGCCCTGACAGGCTCTCTTATAAGCACAAAGTTCTAACAGTATGGACATATAACAAGCAGATAAGAATCTTCTGGCATTGGTGCTGGAAATGTCAGATCACCAGATTTTTGCGTATATGCGCTCCTTCAATTGTAAGCGTCCGCAAGCTGTAAGCTAACTAAATCTCATTGCTAACGATAAATAGAATAACATTGACGGTTCAGTCGCTGATGTCACAAATATCCAACCGGCTCTTTAAAGGATAAATATTAGCGACAGAAGAAGTATTTGTACCGTACGATAATCTTTACATCCAGCTCAACGTGGATGTATTACTAGAACGCCGCATTACTGCTGCATTTGCCTTAAGAGAGCCATGCTCTTAAGAGAGTCTCAGAGTTCAGAGTTCAAGTTCCTCTGAGATCGACTTTGCCAATCATTCTTTCGGGTTCGATAAATAAAATAGCAGTTGCGTACTGGGGTCGATGTGATCGACTAACTCACTCCCACAAAATTTCAGGTCTTGTGCCTACAGTAACAAGGATTATAAAGGCACACTACCATCAACATCTTTGGCAATTATTAATATTACTGGTTTCAAATTTTGATACAAGGCCAGCAAGATCGGGGGAGGGGGTAAGTAGATCACGCGAACTCCAGTAATCAACTCGTACTTATTTTACCGACCCCGAAATGTTGAAGGACAAAGTCGACCATGAGCACTACCTTTTGAATTTCTGCCATTTTGGGGTTTCCTGGTATCTGAGCTAGGTAGCAATCAGCCCCTTTTGCTATCATTTCCAGGGCACCTATGACAACAAGTACTGTTTTAGTCTTCAGGTTCCACATTTGGCTAATTTCTATTTCAAGATCTTTATACTTGCTCAGTTTTTGGTAGGTCTTGACAGATACGTTTATATCGATTGGGACAGTCATATCAATGAGGAGGCATGATTTTTGTCTGAAGTCTTTCATATTATCATCATCATCATCATTATTATTATTATTATTATTATTATTATTATTATTATTATTATTAGGAAAGGCAGTAGCAACTGCAACAGTAGTAAGAGTAGTAGGAGAATGAAGAGGAGAAGGAAGAGGAGGGGAGGAGGGAGAAAACGAAGATGTAGCACAGAAGAAGAAGAAGGAGAGGAGAAGAAACGGTAGCAGTAACAACTGAAAGTGCAAACCGTACCAGTAATAATTTCGGGTGCAAACTGATAATGGCAACAATCTCGCTTTGTGGTGGATTCAGTGATTTGTGCTGTTCTTCTGGTGGTAGTGACAGTCGTGTTGGTAGTGATGTGGTGGTCGTGGTGGCGGTGGTGGTGGTGGTGGTCTGCAGTTGATTGTGGAAGTAATGGGGGACAGAAAGGGAGGTGACAGAACGAAAAAATATGAAGAGTAGAAAGGGATGAGAGAAGAATTAAAGTGAGAGAATCAGTTTATGAGATGCGACGATTATGATCGTTGGCACTTTGAGCTGGCATCTACCTCTGTTAAATAACAGCAAGACCTTACTCTAAGACGTCCATGGAGACATGCCAATACATCAGAGCACAAAGAGTGGCGCCAGACGAAAGAGGGGGGGGGAATCAAAGAATTTCCGCATATCTCAAACCCAACAATCACAGAACTACAACGATTATGGCGACGACCACGATGACATCCTCTGTCATTATCAGCAAAGCTGCCGCCACTGACACTGCTGTCACCACGACGACCACAACGACCACGACTACAACCACCACAACTACGACCACAACCACGACCGCCACGACGATGACGACGACGACCACCATCACCTACCACCAGTAACAACAACAATAACAACAACAGCATCAAGAACAGTGTGATTACCATGACAGCTCTCATTATCACCAAACCAACCCGATACCAACGTCACCATCATCAACATCATCACGACGGAAAGCAGGAGAAACGTCTCCACCATCATCACCGGCACACAGTCATCTCTACCACCATAACCATCACCATCACCATCACCACCACCGTCATCGTCATCACCACTGCCACGATCACCACGCCAACGACGACGACGACGACGACGACGACGACGACCACCACCACCACCACCAAGACAATCGCTATGACCATCTCCACCCTTACGACGACGACCACGAGAATTTACACAATAACGACCATGGCTTCTGTCACAACCATCACCATCAACGTCATCATCATCGTCGTCGTCATCGTCGTCGTCGTCATCGTCGTCGACATGATCATCATCGTCATCATCTCCACGATGACGACGAGTCCGAGTGCGGCGAAGAGGATGGTGGTGACGAAGACGAGGATGATCTCCACTAACTCTACTACAACCACCACCATAACCACAACCACTACCACGATCCTCATCAACACTACAGCTGCCGCTGCCACCGACACCGACACCGAAGCCTCACCCCTCTGCTGACACCTTCATCACTGAAGCTGTCTCTACCACCACCACCACCACCACCACCAGCACCCCCAAGAACAACAACGATAACAACAACATCACCAGAATGGACAGTGATATCTCCACCACCGGCACCACGGCCAGTAGCAGCAGCATCATCACCATTGCCCCCACAGCCACTATCGCCGCCAACACCACCACCACCACCACCACCGCCGCCGCCACCAGTACCACACCAACATTGACATACCCACCCAACAAAACGTTTGTCTAATATTTAATTGATGGTTGGCAGATTTGACTAGAAAGTAAATACAAAAAAAAAATCAAATAAACAAACGAAAATTAAAAAATAAAATTAAAGCAACAAAAAATATGGTACATTATATGTTCCTTTAATTTTTTATTGTTTTTTTGTTGCTTTTGTTAATATATGTTGCTTTTATTCATGCTCATATTTATTTCATTATTTTTGTCTAGGAAACAACATTCGTAGATGTTGTTTATTATTTCAATGCATTTTTTTATTATTTAAAAAAATATAGAAAAATGAGAAAAAAATAGAAAAAGGAGGAAAATAGAAAAAAAACACCCATTATTTTCAAATTCCATCATTTATAATACAGATGTACAGCATTATTTGGTAACTATGACGTAAAGGTTAGACGAAAACTGCCTAGAATATATGTATGTATGTATGTACGTATGTATGTACGTATCTACGTATGTATATATGTATATGCATTTTAATCTATATATGCTGTCCAAATGCAGGTGAGAGTATTAGGAATGCAAAGAATAAATACCTATCTATTTATATATAGGTATATATGTATTTTTATGTATAAGCTCATGTATGTATATATATATACACATACATACATACGTATAGTATACGAAACGTATGTACATAGTTTGAAAACATCAAAACAATACATTAACACACATACACACACACACACACTCACACACACACACACACACATATATATATATATATATATACACAGATATATATATATATATATATATATATATATATATATATATATATATATATATATATATATATATATACATACATGTATATATATGTAGAGACAGACAGACTGACAAACAAATAAACGGAGAGGAAGAGAGAGAGAGAGAGAGAGAGAAAGAGAGAGAAAGGGAGAGAAAGAGAGAGAAACTGAAAGGCATAGAGAGACACATATTTGAAAGCAAAATGTGAACAAATACAGACTCCGGAGCAGCTGAGTGTGTTAGGAATGCTCTAGAATTTAAAATATATTATTTCCAGGTATAACCTCTGATCTGAACAAAAAAGTATATAGGTATGAATACGTTAGAAGGCACGCTCAAACACAGATATCCACACAATACAAACATACACGTACTTACAAACAACCCCACACGTGCATATATATATATATATATATATATATATATATATATACGTAAACATACATAGACACACACAGTAACAGAGAGAGTCAGAGAGAGAGAGAGAGAGAGAGAGAGAGAGAGATAGAGAGAGAGATAGAGCGAGAGAGAGAGATAGAGAGATAGAGAGAGAGTGAGAGAGAGAGAGAGAGAGAGGCGGGGGGAGGATGAGATAAACATAAAGCCGAATGATTAACTGATGCATTGATATATATAGGTAATTAATATGCTTTTAAGTTGCAGCATTTTATATGTCGATATTTATTATTTTTATAGCATAAATATGAATATATAATTATCATCACATATATTTCTATGAAAATAACATAGAAATACTCGACACATCCACGCGCGCACAGGCAAACACACATGCACACGCACATGCAGTAACATGTCTGCAAACTAATAGGGGTAATTCAAATATACCTGTGTACGCATCTGTATGTATTTGTATATGAATGATAGTGAATACTGTACATATTTCGGTATTCTTATGAATATATATATATATATATATATATATATATACATGAATAAGTTTAGTTTATTATATACACCGGTTTCTGAGCTCCTGAGAGTCCGTAGATACTGTTTACTCGTGTAGTTATATTGTTCCGTGTACATACGTATTATATATGTGTGTATGTATGTATGTATGTATGTATGTACGTATGTATGTATGCATGTATGTATGTATATGTGTATGTATGTAGGCATGTATTCTTGTATGATCTATCTATCTATCTATCTATCTATCTATCTATCTATCTATCTATCTATCTGTCGGTCTGGCTGTCTGTCTGTCTGTCTGTCTGTCAGTCTGTCTTTCTGTCTGTCTGTCTGTCTGTCTGTCTGTCTGTATGTATGTATGTCTGTCTAACTATCGATATATGTATATCTACATATATGGGTTTGCCAGTGCATATGCGTACTTGCTTGAGTCTGTGTGTGTGTGTGTGCTTGTATATGTGTATGTATATATGTGTTTATATGTGTATATATATATATATATATAAGGAATGTATACACATACACACCATGTTTATGGATTTGATTATTCTTCAATGAACATACATTCAGATATATATTCTCATCCACATAGAGGCAGCAACGTAACCTCACCCACTCATACATATTCACACACAGACACACACAAAGGCATAAACATTTATGGCCAGTGTCAGAAACATGCTTTGTGCTTACAAGATGTTGCATATAATTCGCTTTCATAATTGTGTCGGATCTGACATTCCAGCGTCATACAGAAATTCTTCATAATGCATTTAGAATAAAGACCTTCGGCACCAATAAACGGAAGCATGCTCCGCCAGAATATAATTACAGGTTCTTCAAAATAGTTGCGATTTAAATCCAAACTGTATGTTTTGTGGAACTGGGCGGTCATGAGGAAAATTATCTCCGAAATTTCAAAGAGTTTTCCGAATGTATATTTTGTTGTATGAACAGAGCAGCTGGAAATATTACGTGTTCGTAAATGTGTGTGTATACAATGATTCCGCATATGTGTTCGCGCGCGCATGTTATTTATATATATATGTGTGTGTATATGCACATACATGTAATATATAAATTATACACAAATATGTGCATATATACAAATATATGCACAAATATGTGCATATATACAAATATTTACATACATATATATGTACATATATATACGTGTGTGTGTACATATGTGTGTGAGAGAGTGTGTGTGTATGTGTGTGTGGCTGTTACAAACATGTTAATACATGTATCTACGTCTCTATACATAAATAGGTATAAATACACACACACAAACTCACATACACACACACACACACACACATATGTAAGGTGTTTACACTTATACATAAATCTCTATATATTCATTGTAATATATGTGTAGTGATGTGTAAGAATAAATATATATTTCCACTCTTCTTTCTTTCGTTCCCCCTCTCACATTTCCTCGCCTTCTCTTCATTCTCACCTTCCCTCCTCTTTCAATTCACTCTGTCCCTTTTCGTTTTTTCTCGTCCCTCCCTAATTCTTCAATCCCTCTGTCTCTTACTTCTCTCCCTTCTCTCTCCAAGTGACCGGTGTTCGGCCAAGCCTGACCTTTCTTTCGTGGTTAGAATACAATCTGTGCAATATCTATATTCCTCCCTCTGCTCGTCACCACTTATGTCCCTGCCGTAAGGATTCACTTCCAAACACACCAGCTTAATTTAATTCGTCCTTAGTCGAAAGACACCCGTTGTTAATGTCCTGTTGCTTGTATTTGTATTTGCGTATCATTTCTCCGTTTTTTCCATCCTTGTTTTCGTATACATTCGCTGTTTCCTTCTAAGGAATCTAGTACTCTAAGCTTAGTTTTTCCTTGAGGCTGGCCAGATTGGTGCAATCTCGAGTATAACCAGACGAAATTGCAAAGATAATCAAGAACTCGACTGAGGAAACAAAACTCCGAATGACCCGTCCTTATATACATATATACGACAGGTTTCTTTCAGCTTCTGTCTACCAAATCCACTCACGAGGCTTTAGTCGGTCTGTGGCTATAGTAGACGACATTAGCCCAAGGTGCCACGCAGTAGGACTGAACCCGGAACCATGGGATGGGAAGCAAGCTTCTTACTACACACCCATGCCTACGCCTATATATGAAGTATCATATATATATATATATATAGAAATATATATACGCTACAGAGAGAGAGAGAGAGAGAGAGAGAGAGAGAGAGAGAGAGAAGGAGAGAGAAAGCGAGCAATTGAGAGGTTATCATTCAGAAAGTTCCACAGTGGACGTCTTGTGGCACCAAACTTATACCGAGAGAACGGTAGATTAGTTATAGATACACGAAATACAAACAATTTGTTAAAGTCAAAATTAAAATGCTTAATTAAAATTTTTACTTTTAATTAACTCATGTAATGGAATATACTGATCCAAGACGCTTTTAGTAAATTCATACGTTCGTGTGTGTGTTTGTGTGAGTTTGTGTGTGCACGTATGTG
Source organism: Octopus bimaculoides (assembly GCF_046866305.1). Lineage (NCBI taxonomy): Eukaryota > Metazoa > Mollusca > Cephalopoda > Octopoda > Octopodidae > Octopus > Octopus bimaculoides. The sequence goes on along the minus strand of NC_142940.1, from coordinate 52,318,634 downwards.
TGTGCATATTTGTATGTTGATGTGTGTGTGTGTGTTTGTGTGTGAGTGTATTTATGTATGTATATATGTGCATATAACGAAGTTACTAAAAGTAAGTTTTTGGTCTACAGAATTCCATTAGTTTACTTATCTTGATTAAAAGGAAGAATTCTAATTAAACATTTTAATTTTGACATCGTCAATTTATTTGTATTATATTTATATCAAAGTTACCATTCTCTCCGTATAAGTTTGGTGCCACAATTCGTCCACTGTAGAAGTTTGATTTATAAACTCGAACAATAAATTGCCAAATGATCTTAGAAAAATGCCGTCTTGAAGTCACTTAGATTCAAGATATTAGGAATCTGCTCGTCCAAATTTCGAAATATAATTGGGCTCTTTCAATAGATACATGCCTTGTGTCCAATACAAATAACAGTTTGGTACCTGTCGCAAAAAGGCCCACCAGAAACATGCAATATCAAAAGGGTTCGGATGGATTATGTCGCATTGTCTGTTGCGGCAGGATTAACAAAGTAAGTGTTCGGACCTTACGTAGATGGGTCCGTTCGAAAACTAACTGCAGTCTCTACCCAATGTCGGTGAATTTAGCGATTAACCTGTTACCAGTTCTGGGAGGCATGGGATGTTAACACCAACGATTCGTGCCCCAGGGACATGCGGAAAGAATATAACAGGAATATGTATATATATATGTATATGAATATATATATATACATACATATACGTATACACACACACACACACACACACACACACACACACACACACACACACACACACACACATATATATATATATATATATATATATATATATATATATATATATATATATATATATATATACATATCTATACATATACATACACACATACATATACATAATCGCTGGGGCTGATTTGAAATTCTAACTCTATACAGTAGAGCCCCATCACACTGCAGTCCAATATCAAAAGTAAAAAAAACAAAGTAAAAGACTGTATATGACAGTTGCAAATGGATTTCCATTATAACTAGGCGCATATTCACAGTGGCAATTAGGGTCACTCTTTTAGGTGTATCCCAGTATTGCAATGAAAATAATTACCCCTACTAGTTCGCTAGTACTTATTTTTATCAATTCAGACCTTACACATGAAAGGCAACATTGACTTGGACCTGATACGAATTCACAGAATAAAGACACAAAATATTGTAAGATATTTTGTCCGAGACCTTTACAAATTCTGACAATCAAAAACAGAAAACAATAAATATAACTTAAGACGTAAAGAAACAACATGAAAGAAAAATAGCAAACAGAAATATATAAATACTATTAACAAGAAAGGTTTTATTTGAAAAAATGACGTGATATGAGACAACAACAATAAAAAGAGCAAAACACACAACAAAAAAGAACGCAAAAACCAAGACATATTTGTCTTCAAATCTGTCAGAATTTGATGGGAAACAATTATTGAGAGATTTTTCACGAAAAGAAGTCTTTGAGGAATGGTCAGATTCAGACAGGACTCAGAGACTAATTCATCTTTCACATGATAACACTATTTTGTGTCTAGAAACGTTTTTTGTCAAAACAATTCTGTATATGAATGTTAATATATATATATATATATATATATATATATATATATATATATATATATATATATATATATATATATATCTGTGTGTGTGTGTGTGTGTGTGTGTGTGTGTGGATGTATGTATATGTACACACACACACACACACACACACACACACACACATATATATGTATACATACATGTATATATTTGTACACATATAACATATATGCACATGCTTATCTTTATATATAAGCATATATATTCGTGAGTGAATGTGTGTATATATATATATATCTATATATATATATATATATATATATATATATATATATATATATATATATATATACTCATATACATACATATATATATATATATATATATATATATATATGTGTGTGTGTATATATGTATAGATACATTATATATACATATATATGTTAACAAACGAGTTAATTTTATATATGTATATGTGTATGAATATATGTATCTATATATGTGTGCAGAT
>NC_142940.1:52274049-52311549 GCF_046866305.1 Octopus bimaculoides | reverse complement strand
ACACATATACAACTCACACTAATATACAACTACATAGATGCATAGAGGGATACATCTGTAGCCTACTAATGTACATCTGCTGCAGGAACAACGGAGAATTTGACAGTCTCTGAATGAAGTAACGTAGCGTATAAAGAATGAATACAATGTAATTCAGAATTGGAAATCACCAAATTATTTGTGCATATGTAAATTATGTGTATATGTATGTATGAGTATACGTATGTACGTTTGTATGTATATATGTATGTATTTATATACCTGAAAACAAGTCAACACACATACATAACATGTGATATGTAGATACGTGTGTGTATAAATATATATGTGTACACACACGCACACAGAGTTATACACGCACAAATGCACACTCATATATATATATATATATATATATATATATATATATATATATATATATATATATATATATACGTACATATATATATGTATGTATGTATGTATGTATGTATGTATGTATGTATGTATGTATGTATGTATATGTATGTATATATGAATACCCATACACGCAGAGAGGAAAAAGACAGAGAGAGAGACAGTCAGACAGAGTAGGATGCATTATCTATCCGTGTATATCCAATTGTGAATATATAGTTATACATACATAGATTCGTGCATCTAAATATGCTCATAGGTGTCTTTATATGTCTACGTATATAAATGTAAATAGACACACACATGTATGTATTCATATATATATATATATACATATATACATATAAACATACACAAACGGGCAATTGCACACACACATACACAAACACACACACACACACATATATATATATATATGCATTGGGTGTGTGTGTATATATATGCATATACATATATATGCATATGTGAGCGCGCTAGAATGTGTATGCTTGTGTAAGCATGTGTGTCTCTTTGTATCACATCTATTGTTAATACCTGCGCGTGTGTATGTGCGCCAATATCATTAACAACACGTAATGATTGCATAGAAAAGGAAACACATTTTGTAACTAAGGCAGTTAAGATATATGCATTGCTTTCAGTTTATGATAAGCTGTGAGATTTTCTCTGGTAATGACCAAGAAACGGAAGAAGTGCCTTTTGCCATATTTCCAATCTGGTGTATATATTTGAATAATCCTTCTGCTTTAGATATCTCTTAAGGCAATACATCTCTTGCATTCATTTCTACATGTATGAATGTTTGTTTGTAATTGTATCTTGGTTTATATATGTAGATTTGCATGTACATATACATTTTTGAGTGTGTGTGTATGCGTATATATATATATATATATATATATATATATATATGTAGACACATACAAGATATATATACATAAATGTATGTATATATAATTGTATATATAAATGTATATATAATATAGATAAAATATACATATATGTGTGTGCGTGTGCGTTTATATATATATATAACACAAACTGTCGCGTATACACATACTACACACACACACACACTTATATATATATGTATATATATATGCATGTACACACATATATGGTTTTAACAAAGATTTAATATTCATTTGCAGGCTTCTTCATACCCAGATGCTTTTAAATATACTCATATATACTACTTTCATACATATTCATATATATATGTGTGTGTGTAAGTTTGGGTGTGTGTGCGTGTGTGTGTATAATATGTGTATACGCGACAGTTCAGTTTGTGTTAGTAGATAGCAAAGGATACCGAAAGAGTGAGAGAGAGAGGAAGTACAAATGAAGAAGGAAAGATCAGCCGTCATCACTATGTTAAAATGACCTCTTTTAAACCCTAGGTCAGCTTTTTTTGAACTGTGTCTCGTAAAGTGTGTGGTTGATTTTTAGCCTGGTCAAAGTGCAGCAGAAACTTAGATATACCTGTATCTAAGAACTTTCTCGCCGTCTGAAGTTATTATTTGGTTTCTTCACACATTTTTACGCTTACATAACGATTACTAAACCTCAAAACATACCCACGCAAACACGTACGTATATATATATGTATATATATGTATATATAAATATATCTATATATATATATATATATATATATATATATATATATATATATATATATATATATATATATATACCAGTGGCAGTGTGATAAGAAGCTTGTTTCCGTACCTCATAGTTCAGGGCTCTGTTCCACACCTTGTAGCCTCCAAATAGCGTCGGCCCTAATAGAGTCTTGTCAGTGGATTTGGTAGACGGAAAGTGATCGAAACTCTATATAGGTGTGTATGCGTGTGTGTGTGTGTGTGTGTGTGTGTGTGTGTGTGTTTGTATGTGAGGGTATGTGTCTGTGTTTGCCCCCCTCCCCTACCGCTTGACAACTCATACAAATCCTTCTTTATGATCACACAGCCTCTCTTTGCTGTTAGTAAATATTTTGTGATTACGGACTGATTGTTGCTGCTGCTGCTGCTGTTTCTCTTTATCTTCTTTATGTTGTTGTTCTTCTGTATATTGTTCCTTAAAGAAGAGGGCAGCTCTCAATGAGCAAATCTTCGACGAAACCTTTCCTACTGCTACCATCCCCCTTTCAGTTTTTTCACATACAGAAATCATAGAACACCATTATACAATGTGTTCTTCATTGAAACGGTAGAGTTTGAATTCAAGAAAATATGACTATCATTTCTAGCAAGGCTTGCGACTACATTTACAGGTTCCATCTTTAGCTCAGTATTACTGTGTTTTGTTAGCGATGCATAAGATAATACTTATTTCTGTGCTTTGCCAATATGAGGTGTTAACACCTTTCTAGCCTGTTTTTGCTTTTCCAGTTCTTAATATTGGATTTTGTCATTGTGTAGCGTTATCAAATGTATCTTTTCACTTGCTAGGGATTTTTTCTAGGATATTTTATTCCTTACCTTGATATACTTAATTTCATAAAGAAAGAAAGACAGAGAAAGAAAGACAGAGAAAGAAAGACAGAGAAAGAAAGACAGAGAAAGAAAGACAGAGGCTGAGACAAAAAAAGAGAGAAAGTGAGAGAGAGAAGCAAAGATGGGAGAGATGGGAGAAAGAAAGTAAGAGAGGTGAAAAGAATAATAATGATAATGTTTCTGATATATAATTAGTCGATTTCTATATAATTAACGTTTTAATAAATTAATCAATACTTTAATTCCATTAATTGTTCAATTACTTATGGTTTTATTGATTAAAGTTGATAAGACGTACTTGGTCGACACATTTGAAAAAATGTATATTGTCATGTGTTATTTAGTCGATATTAAAGACATATGTATATATATTTATGTTTATATATATATATATATATATATATATATATATATATATATATATATATATATATATATATATATTTACATATGTATATATATATATATATATATATATATATATATATATATATATGTGTGTGTGTGTGTGTGTGTGTGTGTGTGTGTGTGTGTGTGTACATACATATCTATATACGTATACATATGTATGTATATATATATATATATATATATATATGATTTTCACACATTCATAATTAACCCTTTACCCATGATACATATATGTGTTTATGTGAACAAACGTGCGTCCTCGTGTGTGCGTTTATTTGTTCTTGTGTATATGTTAGGTTATCCAACATGAATTTCATTCTGTGAAAATCGTGTTTTTCACGAAAAATAATTTGGAATAGCCAAAAGCAGTATTTTTTTTTCTTAAAGAAAACGTTTTACCGCTGCTAATGAGATTCATGTTGCAACCGAGACATAGTGCCGTGTTTGGGTTAAATTGACACTATCATCGCATTAATATTCATACATTAACAATTTTAACTTGATTTAATAGCATAGAGCATCCTTCAACTATTACCTGCATTAATGAGATTCGTGGACCAATCGAGACACTGAGCCGTGTATTGGTTAAATTGACATATATTTTACCATTAATATTCTTAAATAAACAATTTTAACTCGACTTAGTAACATAGAGCGTCCTTTAAGTATTACGTCCGCTAATGAGATTCATCGAGCAATCGAGACACAGAGCCGTGTGCAGGTTAAATTGACATATATTTTAGCATTGATATTCTTACATTACCGAATTTAACTCTACTTAATAGCATAGAGCATCCTTCAACTTTTACACAAATATATAACGAAAGCGGCATTAAGAAATTTATGAATTAAGCTTTCAGTTTTTAAATTGGCTGTACTGCCTCTATGTTTTGATCATATTATCTATGCGTTGTGCTCGTGTTGGGGATTCCAAGAATTTTTGTCTGTTATATCTAATCGCCGAACAGCAACGGCGTTCCGTAAAACGACAGCCTTATTAGCTTGCCGCGAGTAAAATGGAATAGCTTAAATCTGTATTTAAGAGATTGCTATATGTACACAAATCTTCCCTTCGCTTATGGGATTGAGTAAGCAATTAAAACGTTGCACCGTATCTAGGATGAATTGATATTTATTTAAATATTGATATTAGTAGTGTATATGTGTGTATGTATTTATATATATTTGAATATTAATTTGAGTGCATTAGTTTAGCTGTGTAAACTATTAAATTCTCTGCGATTAATGCATTAAGATACATCAAAAGATCTATTGAGAAATCTGTATGTGCATGTGTGCATGTGTGCATGTCTCTCTCTCTCTCTCTCTCTCTCTCTCTCTCTCTCTCTCTCTCTCTCTCTCTCTCTCTCTCTCTCTCTCTCTCTCTCTCTCTCTTGTCTCTCTCTCCCTGAATACTTATACCCACAGGTACATGCATATATAAATCGGCAAAATGTTTAGTAACATGATCTTTGAAATTACCAGAAAAATATACTTAAAACAAAAACGAAGAAGTCGAGCACCCCACTTTCTGAATACGCATGGCAGCTGAAAGACTTTTACCAATTTTAATATTTCGCGCAAGATTCTTAAGGTAGAAAAATACAAACAAAGTGAAAAACAAAAATACTATGCCAAATGTATACATGAGACATTCATCTCGTGAGGCACTGAACTTATAGACCATTCTAACAATTCACACCCATACACGTCTCGAATGAATAGAGCTCTGTAGTTTCATGTTATTAATATCGTCACCTATGGCATACAAATATTTAGTTTAGTTACACTATAATTCGATTACATGTTCATTTCTTTTAGCAAATATAACAGAAAAGCAACTATCAATCATTACTTTTTTGTCGTTTGCGACATTTGTCCAAAATATTAATATGTGTTTTCTACTCGGCGAATTATATTAGTGATCTATAGTATGTGCATCGCATTACATCTCTTTTGATATGCCACCTACATCCTTTTTACTATTTCTTTCCTGCAAATAGGAAGGAAATATTAAAAAATATAAATAATAATTATATTTTTAATATATAATAACTCTTCTATCTATTTAAAGTTATTGATATAAAAAAGATTGTTTAAAGTAACTAATAAAAAATGTTCTTTATTCATTGTTTATCGGAGGGAGAATTCCGTAATAAATATGAATTGAAACCTAACACATTTTTTTTGTTTACTTAATTTATCGTAGGGATAATTCCGTAATAATGAAGAGAAATTTAGAGCTACAAACACTATAACCTAAAATACACCAAAGATATAGAGTTAGGCTATAATAATGGTTATCAAAATATTACTAGTTTTGTTTAGAAGTAACCAGATTTGAAGTTACTTACATAACGATTAACATTCGTTTATTATGGAAGAGAGAACTCAGTAAATGATAATTGAGGAACATAAACAAAATCTAGGATTGAGAATTGGTCCTCGATAAATATAATTAATATTCTTATTTTTAATTAAATGACTATATGTAGTAAATATCCACATTTTATTAATTCTTTCATAAATAACAAAATAATATTGGTGTAATAAGAATGCAAGTTATAAACTATACAATACTATGATAATAATTATTGTGTTGATTAAACTTAATTAGTCAAATAAAACTATTTATTTATTATTATTATCATTATTATTATTGTTATAATTATCATCAATTAATTGATAAATTAAATGAATGTGTTCATACATTTAATTATTTAGTATAATGAAGACATCTTATAAGTAATATGAAATTAATATTAAATTACTAATATAATGATGTATTTTACAGTAACTACAAGAAAATGCATTAATAACACTGAGCATTCTGAATTAATCCACTAAAAAATTAAGTTTCCAAATTCAACATTATTATATAGATTAAAATGACAAAATTTAAAGATATACATATATACTAACACATACATATACCTAGATATATACACTCATACTCGCGAATGAATAAAAGTCGACCTCAGCAGAACTCAGAGCGTAAAGGTGGTCAGAATACTGTTAAGCATTTTGCCCCTCTCGGTAACGATTTTGTCCGTTAGCCGCTTGAACGTTCCCTTCTATTGGGAATTATATTCAGTAGGTTGTGACTTGAGAGGAAATGGTTGCTGTTTCTGGCGTGTTTTAATAAGTCAAATATGTTCTTATCTTTAGCAAATATGTTCTCATCATCATTACTGCTGGTTGTATGCAAATTGCCAGTGGTCCCTTAAGTAATATGGTCAACATGTTTCAAGACGGTTTTTCTCGAATGATAAGAGGTTTCATAATCGTCCAGTACTATATATCTATAGTTTTGATGTTGTAGACAGAGAGGGAGAAAGTAAGAACGAGAGAGAGAGAGAGAGAGAGAGGGGGGAGGGATAGCGAGAGTAATACAGAGAGAAATAGGAAAGGAGAGACATGTGGAAAAAGAAGTAGAGTGAGTGACATTAGACTATCACATGTGTAGTGTAGGATGATATAGAGATTGAAATAGAGATTATAACATTGAACATACGTACGTGAGTGCATGCAGTTATACGGTTATGTATGTGTGTGTGTGTGTGCGTGTGCTTGTCTAAGCGCGTGTGTGTGTGTGCGTGTGCTTGTCTAAGCGCGTGTGTGTGTGACCTTGCTTGTATGCATTTCTATGGTTATAAGTATGTGGCAGTGCGGATAAGTAATGGAGTATATCTTGTGACTTGGTTGAGGAAGAGCATCCGGTAGATTAAGGTATGAAAATGTATGCGTATGTTGTGTTGCATGCACGTGTATACATTGTGCATGTTTGTACGCATGCGTGGATATATGTATGCGTGAATATATGCATGCGTACCATAAAACACGAACAGAAAATGACAAACTTCCATAAATACATGCAGCCATTTATACAAACATACTATATATATGTGCATACAAGCGTTTATATATATACATGTGTGTGTGTGTGTGTGTGTGTGTGTGTGTGTGTGTGTGTGTGTGTGCGTGTGTGTGTGTCCACATATATACATTATATATTATATACTGTACATAGTGTATGTATATATGCGTAAATGTATATCTATATACACCCAAACAGGAAATACATATATTCACACAAAAACACGCTCAAGTAGATTCATGCGAGTATGCACGCATGAGTCGATTCTATCTGTGTTTATATATACATATACATATACATACATACATATATATATATATATATATATATATATATATATATATATATATATATATATATATATATATATATATATATATATATATATATATATATATATATATATATATATATATATATATATATATATATATATATACATATATATGTGTGTACATATACATGTGTGTAAGTCTAAGCGTGTGAATATATGCATGTGCATCAGTTTGTTGTACACGCTCATACTCCTAAGTATAAACTAATCTAAAGTGCCGTATATCTATCCACATCTCTCTCTGAGCTTGATTCATTATATATAAATGCCTTATATATACATGCGTATATTGGTACATACATACATACATACATACATACATACATACATACATACATACATATATACGCGTGCCAACTTACATAAATATATATATATATATATATATATATATATATATATATAATACAAAATCTTATATATATATATATATATATATATATATATATATAAATATATATATACGAGATAATGTATATAATATATTGAACCACTTATCACACGAAAAGCGCACAGACAGATACATGCTTCTGTGTATATATATATATATATATATATATGTATATAAGTCTGTGTGTGTTTTGTGTGATAAGTGGTATAATCTCTGGGCTATATAGCATGACTCTAGATCGATTCCTAGCCACCGCCATCGCTCACCCCACCTGCCCGTTCAGCCCTTCCCTCTCCCAATTGGTTTCCCTAATAACTAGCTTCACAGTCCTCCTCTCACAGACATCAAATTATGTCACCTTTGAAGTTTGGTCATTGCCTAATCAGCTGAGGCCTCCCCCAGGCATGGGTAGGTACACCGATGGTGAAAGAGAGAGACAGAGAGAGACAGAGAGAGGAAGGAGCAATGCACTACATCAGAGGGAGTGTGAATAATTTGATGTGACATAGAAGATTGAGAGAGAGAGTGCGAGACAGAGAGAGACAGAAGAACAGAGAGAGGGAAGAAAGGAAGGAAAGGTGTCTGGTACATATGACAAATCGAACGGGAGAATGAGAGCGAGAGAGAGAGAGAGAGAGAGAGAGAGAGAGAGAGAGAGAGAGAGAGAGAGAAATGTTAGAGTGAGACAAGAGGCAAGAATTAGAAGATAAAGTGTATACGATAGCAATAAGAGTTAAAGTTTGGTTATCTATCTATTTATCTATCTATCTATCTATCTATCTATCTATCTATCTATCTATCTATCTATCTATCTAGATGGATAGATAGCTAGATAGACAGACAGATAGACAGACAGAGGGATAGATAGATAGATAGATAGATAGATAGATAGATAGATAGATAGATAGATAGATAGATAGATAGATAGATAGATACTTGCTTTAGGTTGTTCACCCACTCATCATCTCTCTCTCTATATATGTGTATGTATGTATGCATATTATAAATATATATTCATGTATTTATAAACATATATGTATATATGTAAATATATGTAAATATGTATAAATATATAAAGTTTTGTATATACGTATGTGTGCATGTCTCTATACATATATAGGCAGACATACAGGCACACAGACGGGGAGCGCTACAGATAATTAGAGAATGTAATATAAGAATTATTGCGGTAGAATATAAAACTGAATTCAGAGTAGGTCTAGAGTGTGAGAGAGGGAGAAAGAGAGAGAGGTAAATATATGTATGTATATGTATATATATATATATATATATATATATATATATATATATATATACACAGAGAAAGAGGGAGAGAGAGAGGGGGAGGGAGAGAGATGTGGGAGGGAGAGAGATGTGGGAGAGGGAGAGTGAGGTAAATAGAAAGAGATGGTGAGATTAAAAGAAACATGTCACAAAAATATTGACATATGACTTGTCTTGATATAACCAAATAACACTCCATTTGTTATAAGCGTAATACATATATCTCTTATAATATATCAGTCTACTTTCAAATATTCATACACGCACAAAAACTCTCTTATGTACACACACACACACGTGCATACCCCCCCACACACACACGCTCGCACACACACACGCTCGCACACACACAAACACATACACTCACACAGACGCATACAAGGCAAAGTAAAAAAAAATTTCCGCACTTCCGTCAGAATTATCCTTTGATTGGCCGCACTGCCTTCAGCGCTCGCATGTTAAAAGGTTGCACTTTTGTGATAACGTAACCGGGGTTTGACCTTGATCGTTCCAGTTTTCTTTATTGTGCTACAGAATAAACATAGCTGCACCGCTGGCCGAGTGCACCAAAGAAGAACAGAGCTCTGTAATCCGATTTCTTTCGTCTAAAGGTGTGTCGAGGTCTGAAATTCATCGCAGGTTTTCACTACAATGCAGCGACAGCGCTCTGCCCCGTAGAAATGAAACCAGAAATTCGGACTAAACGCTGAGGACTGCTGTCGAATCAAGGGTTATTGCTGCATGACAATGCAACTCGATATACGGCTGCCACATCGTTGAAGACATTCAAAAGTTGGGCTTCAAGTTGCTGGAACACATTACATACAGTCCAGATCAATGAACTGAATAGCTGTACCCGAGAAACAAAGGGAAGTAAAGAAGGAAGACACTCAAAGAATAGGTTGGTCAAAAGCTGGATAAATTTTGCACAACATTACATTCGAATTTTGTAAACAAAGTTGAAAAATAAAAGTATTCCAAAACCGAAACACACGATGAAAATATACCAGCATCAATATATTTAACTTAGAGCCACATTAGTTATATTTGGAACAAAAATTTATGCGCTACAATTTTTGCATTTTGGAACATGCTTAAGACACCTAAAGAAAAAAAAAATGCGTTAGAGAAATTGAAAATAGAAATTGAATTACTTAATTTAAGAGCATGAATCAACGCACAAAAATATAGATCCATTGAAGAAAAAATACATTAAACATGCTGATGGACATCTTTGGAAAGTATTCTCAAACTTTGGAGAGTAACTTGGGAATCTGAAAAAAATATATTCCCTTCAAGGTTGGGAAAAAATGACAATTTTTTTTTTACATCAACCCCAGTAATCAACCGGTATTTAATTTATCGACTCCGAAAGGATTAAAAGCAAAGTCGACCTCAGCGGAATTGGAACTCAGAACGTAAGCATTTCATCCAGCGTGTTAACGATTCTGCCAGCTCAACGCCTTGATAATAATAACAGTAGTAATAATAACAATAATAAAACTCGTACGGGATTGTTTTCATTAGCGATTGTCCTTGTTACATTTTGAGCTGAGAAATGGAGACTGAGAAATATTTGAAATGATATAAGGCTGTAAACATTTTTTTTTAATATCCCATCATCGATTTAGACTTTCACATTCATGGCACCACAAAGGAAATACAGTTGTCTCAGAATCCCTCGGAGATTTCATATCAGGAGCCACATTATCGACTTATTGATCTAGAGGAATGGTCAAACACGATGTTAGAATATAAGTGTACCATGCTTACTATCCTGGCCAATAAACGGAACATATTCTATTCTTGTATTCTATACGTTTGTCTTTAGAATTCGCTGTAATGTAATGCAGTGAAATGCGTGCATGTATGTATATATGCATCTATGTATGCATGTATGCATACATGTTTGGACGATTGCGTGCATGTATCTGTGTCCATATTTATGTATGTATGTATGTATGTATGTATGTATGTATGTATGTATGCTTGTATGCATGCTTATAATCATTATGCATGTGCGTGTATACACTTATGCATGTATATATATATATATATATATATATATATATATATAAATATACATGTAGATATATTCTTAAACGTATAAAATGCACGCACATGCAAATATGTATATACATATACGTACATGCATACACACACATACACGCACACATGCACACACACATATATATATACATATATATATATACCCATATACATATGTTTATACATATATTATACATACACACACATATACGTATATATATATATATATATATATATATATATATATATATATATATATATATACGTATACATATAGATATATTCTTATACGTATATATACGTATAAAATACACACAAATACATATAGGTATTTACATATATGCCTACGCTTACACACACACACACACATATATACATATACCCATATACATATATTTATAAATATATTATAGATACACACATGCCCACATATATGTATATGTATGCATGTATGTATGTATGTATGCTTTGAGTGCGTGCATCTATGTATATTTTTGATTACCAGAATAGAAATAGATACTTACTGGTCTGTTGGGGAAGTGTAGTGTTGTGTTGTAATGTGTCGTGATGTGTTGTGCGATATGCTGTAGGGCAGTGTACTGTGTGTGTGTTTGTGTGTGAGTGTTTACAACTGTATGCGTGCATGTCTGGTGGATTTTGACAAGATGGATGAGTGCCCCTTTCATGTTGACCCTCTGCTCTTCAGAGACAGGTTCAGATGTCAGTTCTCCTCTTCATAAATCTCGATATATTTTATCCCATGTATTACCAATTTATTATATTTGTTTGTTCTCTTACACACCAACAGGACAAAAGGAGTAAAATATATCCAGCACTAGGATTGAACTAAGAACCTTGACGTCGTACATGAAATGATAATGAAACATCATGTCTTTGTATTGATGTATAAGTCACGATTGTAGTAACTCTATCTGCCTATTTCTACGTATTGTACTTAAACGAAAAACAATTATTGCGAAGGCGGCGAGTTAGCAGAACTGTTAGTGTATCAAAAACTTGCAATATTTATTACTCCCTTTGCATTCCGCGTTCAAATCCCGCCGTAGTCAATTTTGTCTTTCATCCCTCCAGAGTGGATAGAATAAAGTAACAATCAACGACTGGAATCGATGGTATCAAGTTAACACTGGTCCTTTGAAATTGTTGATCTTGTCATTAAAGTTGGAGCATTAAACTAGTAGAGTTATCAATTACATTGTTGGAAACGTTGCTGAAAGCAACGGGAGGAAAGCAAGGCTGAAACACGGGCTCAAAGCGAGGGAATGAACAAAAGAGATTGTTTTGTTGAATTATCTTGGTTATTCTCACGTGGCTGAGATGAATGAACTAGATTTAACTCGTATACAAATATGTGCGTTTGTATATGCACTTTGGATGCATTGTGTTCGTATGGTGTGTATGAATGTATATAATTATGTACTTTCGGTTATGCTATGCTGAGGACGGTAAAGGGTATTGCATCCTTAAACCAGAAATCGGCTATGTATGGCAAAACTTTAAAAATAAAAACTATTTTGTTCATTCCCTCGGTTTCAGCTCGTGTCTATGTGATAAATTAGGTAGTTTTAGAGCCACCTGGCGTCTTCTAGGATATGGCATCACTCAGCAGTTGCCCTTATACACACACACACACACACACACACACACACATACACACATATATGCATATACATGTGTGTGTATCTTGGTGCGTGTGCGCGCATATGCATGTGATTGTGTCTTTGTGTTTGTCCCTACCCCCCATTTGACAACCGGTGGTGGTGCGTTTACATCCACGTAACTTACAAGCTCGGCTAAACAAACCAATACAATGAGTACCTGGCTTTATATAAAATAAGAAGTCCCTCGACTAAAATGCTTCAAGCCGGAACTCCAGTATGGTCGTAGTCTAATGACCGAAACAAATAAAATATATAAGATAAGTAGCCATTCAATTTCTATCACAGGAATAATTACATTTATCCAACGTACGTATATTTCACTTTATTTTTCATACGTACGTGTATTTCATTTACTGCATTCTGCTTCCTTATTCTTTGTTTCTTTGTATATTAGCTACTCCTCAATATATCGGTGGTATTGGATATTAGCGTACCGAACACCACGTGAAGTATTCTGAATTGTTAAACACTTTTGTTCTTTAAACATTATCGTCTTATAATACACTTACGCATTTTTAATTTAAACATATATACTAGATGTAGATTGTTTATGTCTGCCAAAAACCAAGGAATATTTTTGAAATTAAATTGTAAATTAATCTATATGTACATCAATAAATTAATAGATATTAAAGCAAAAAAAAGTTTTGTTTTATAACGAGTAGTTCAATATATAAATAATCAATTAAAGAACATATTGATCACTTAAAGCGTAAGAAAATTTTCATATGCTCAACCATTTCAATGATCATATGCGTCATTGAGCAATGTAGAGACATTAAAATTGTTTCAAGTTAGCTACCGAATACTTCTTTGATCTACCAGTCAAGCAATTCAATTTATTATTAGCATGAAATCGTAAAGATTCAATACCGAGTGTAAGCATGAGGGTTAGCAAGTTTTTAGAATATTTAGAAGATACAAATTTACTAATGATAAATTAAAAGTGAGACCCGTGGAAATTTTGCAATTTACGATTTTATAACATTTATTTAGACGCATAAATTTCAACATCTTCCATCTTGTTATCACTGTTGCATTATGAAAATACACTTTATATTAACGATCAAGACTACATATTAAGTTAATTGGAAAATTAGGATTTAGGTAACTTATGCTAGTGACACTGTAATAAATTTTTCCATATTCTGGCTGCAATGTGGTCTGTTGTACTGTTTAACTCACAGCTGAAATTAGCTGCTTGATATGAAATCACATGACACAGTGGTTAGGCTGAGCGTCAGGCTCACAATCATGAGATAGTGAGTTCGATTCCCAGATCGAGCTGTGTGTTGTGTTCTTGAGCAAGACACTTTATTTCACGTTGTTCCAGTTCACACAACTGTAGAAATCCGTGGTACCGTGCTGTATCGGCCTTTGCCTTTCCCATCGGTAGCTTGGAGCACGGAGGCTGATATGCATGGGCGACTATTGGTTTTCCAGAAAACAACATTGCTCGGACTTGTTCCTTGGAGAGTAACTTATATATATATATATATATATATATATATATATATATATATATACATGCTGCGGGCTTTTCAGTTTATGTCAACCAAATCCACACGCAGGACTTTTCTCGGTCGGAGGCTATTGTAGAAAAAACTTGCCCAAGGTGCCACGCTGTGGGACTGAACCTGGAAATATATGGTTGGAAGCAATGTTCTTGCCAATCAGTCATGCTTTGCCAATCTGATATATAATTGACATTGGAGCCACCAGTGTATGCAAAACAAGATCGTACTCATAGTAGAAATCATATACTGTAGCTTAATTTTAACCGTAAGTTAGTCGTTCTTCAACATCTACAATACCATTTGTAATCCAAGCGCACCACTGAGAGAAAAAAATGTGTGGGTAGTACACTTGGTCAATGTGGCAAGACAAGGCGTCATATTCTTGCTACTGGTGCATTTTTTTTGTGTGAATTAGCAGCAGAAAAAAAAATCTTGGATGAACCTGACCAGTTTTAAAATGATCCGAGTCACGCTATATGTCAGCATGCGCTCCTAAGCTTCCATTAATGTATAATAACTGATAAGACATCCACATTGCACTTAATTTTATCGGTGCACACAACTCTGATGGTTTATTTAGGTATTAGTGATAACAAGAGCGGGTACGATCGAAATCTCTTTTCCCTGATGTGTAACGAGTGATTGTATTTTTCTAAGATCGAATGAAAATATTAGGTTAACATGCCTTAATTTATAAATGCAAGACAATGATTTGAACCAGTAATTTAGTAATATGACCGCTTCGTAAGAACCGTTTTATCACAAAAAATCAGTATTTGCGGAATACCACCTCCAACAACCTAAAAAAAAAAAAAGAAGGAACATAGAACTACAAAAGTAAATCAAAACTTGTAGACGATACGGGGTTGTTCAGAAAACCCGCCTTCTTGCTGATTCTTAATTGCAAAACATTTTCAATGACTAATGTGTCTTGCAAATGTTATAATACAACGAAATCGTATGTATTTTGCAACAGTCTAAAGTACGTAGGTTATACTGTGATCTATGTAAAGCAACTGGCAGGAAATTCTTCAAAAATAAAACGGATTAAATTATTCTGGAGATATTATATATAAATACAAGCGACTTGAAGATCTGCAAGAAGAAACACCGAAATATTTACTTTAGAAATAAATTACGTAAATACTTAAAGATTTATGTATGTTTACATCTACGAATATACTTACATGCTTATGTGTATATGTACGCATGTGTATGTGACACAAAGACATATACACCCTCATACACATATATACATACTCATATGAATACATGCAAATAATTTTATATATATATTTACGTGTATATATATGTGTGTGTTTGTGTGTGTGTACGTATATAACAAGCTGAAAAATGGATAGAAGAGCAACAGGAGTAAGGAGGAAGAAAAAAGAGAGTATGGAAGAAAAAGCTAACTTTATGGAGTTTAAAAATAATCTTCTAATTCTTTATTTTAGTCAGAGAGACATTTGCAGATCAATATTCTTTATATTCTTGCAACATACTTTGATTCAAGCATAAATTGGTACATCTAGACACGCATGGTTAAATGGGTATGTATATGTGTGTGTAGAAAAATATACATACATGCATATATCTATGCAAATATATATATATATGAATATATATATATATATATATATATATATATATATATATATATATATATATATATATATATATATGTGTGTGTGTGTGTGTGTGTGTGTGTGTGTGTGTGTGTGTGTGTGTGTGTCTGTGTGTGTGTATGTATATTTATGCATATATATATGTATATAAATATGTGTGGGCATATACATATGTGTCTATGCATACATGCATACATATATTTAAGTAAAGACAAATATATCCACACGCACAGATACACACGTGTATGTATGTGCATATATATATATATATATATATATATACGTGTGTGTGTGTATGTGTGTGTGTGTGTGTGTGTGTGTGTGTGTGTGTGTGTGTGTGTGTGTGTGTGAGTATATGCGTGGCTACATATGTATTTTTAAGTTTATGTTCACAAGAAAGCAAAATAAACATATGTATTTAACCGAAACATGGTATCAGATATGAGAAATGTGTGTTTATATACACATATATATATATGTGCATGTACACATGTATATATATATATATATATATATATATATATATATCGACTGTTTCTGCTTCATCGTTCATATTGATATAAGTTTGTAAATAAGTTTCTATATAAGTACATAGATTTAATAAGACATGTAGGAAAATATTTATAGATAATTCTTACAGTGTTGTAAATAGATCAACATATTTAACATCTCTGATGGTAAACTTTGTGTCAATGGGTTCTCATCATTTCTTTGTTGCTTTCTTTTTGTTTTACTTATTCTTTTATTCCATATGGCGAAGGGCTGAGACTATCCTACTTCTCAGAACCTCCTACATTGCTGGAAGTCTCGGAAATAATTTTTCTCGAAGGGAAACCATAATGCTTTGGCATGCAGCTGAATTCACACAATAGAATACGCTTGTTTCAGGGTATCCAGTGCAAAGGAAGATGGAAACATTTATTTCTTATGTACTCCACCAAGACGGAATATAATCATTTGAATTCCAGCCGTGGCTGTCTCATCTGTTTTAGGATCATAGTACCAAGACCTACACTCTTTAATGTATAGAAACACGCGGCCTTGTTGTTAGGATATTTAGCTAAGAGCCAGAAAGACGTGGTCTTAATTTCTGGATTGAAGGACATGTTGAGTCCTTGAGCAAGGGACTTCCTTCTAGGTTTCTGTGGTGTACTCAGAGGTAAAAGAATACCAAAAGCTTGCTGGTGTAGCTCTTTCTTTCTTCAGTTTTCACATTCTATATGTGTCACTAGATCGCGACTACGCAGTAATGAAAAACAACGAGGAAAAGCAGGCGTTACCTAGCTATGCTCGCTGGCTTGTAGTTTTATTTCGTTTTTGTATCTATTACGGATTTGACGGTGGTAGTTGTTGCTATTGCACGCTGCTGCATTTAATGTCGTTGCTTATTTGTGTTGTGGAAAGCTGCGAATGCTACCGTACTTTTACGTTCTGTTGTGGTAACAAGGTTTTCAGGCGTTTCATTTCACTTATAATAGAACTTTCAGTCCTATTCCCAACACATTCCTCCTGCCGATATATTTTTTATACATAGGAGCGTGCCACTACCCTCAAGGACTACTCAATGCACGCTACAACTCACTAGATGTTCATATCTGAAACAAATCGGTTATCTTTCCCCCTATCTATCCGTCTCCCAAAACTTACAATTTGACGGGCCCGAACTATGAAGTCCTGTTGATGAAGTCTATACGTTTCCATGTTTCTCGCAAGAAAGATTTCATTTGGATGAGAATAGCAATTTCCAAAACCACAGTTTTTTCACTGAGAAATAATTTTAAATGATTGATCGTCTGCTTGGCAGTCTTTTCCATACGTTGTTCGAGCACGTGCAAAGTAAATCTTACATAGATGATTTTTAAAATATTTAGTTCATTTTCCCTGCCATAGAAATCTGTATCACAACGTTATTCCCTTTGCTGCGGATTTCGCATTTGTAAAATTAGTGATGCTATCGCTTTGGGCTGTCATATTCATTGTAGTGTTATCAGTAATGATGGTAATGTTGATGATACAGGGGCCTTTATACGTTGCTACATACTGCTATGCTAGCTTTGTTATTTATTTATTTATTTATTTATTCATTTATGTTATTGTTTTCATTGAGAACTAGTTTGACAATGAAAGTAGTGGTTGCGATAATGATACTTCCGACCTTGTGTTTTCTGCTGTTATTATTTCTCCTGATGAAGTCTATGTGTTGGCACTCCCAGCCAAATGCTGAATTGCATTTCGTCCGTCTTCTGAGTTCAAATTCCGCCGAGTTCGACTTTACCTTTCATCCTTTCGGAGTCGATAAAATAAGTACCCGTTGAGCATTGGGATCGATGTAATCGACTTAGCCTCCCTCCCGAAACCACACACCTTGTACCAAAAACTGTAAATCAAAATTAGAAACCACTATTTTTGCTGCTGAGAATCGTTGTCGAAGTTTTTCTAGTCGACACTATAACATGTCGTCGTTGAATTTGGCTGTTGCGTCTCGATTTGTTTCACGTGCTGTTGATTTTGTAGTTATAGAAATTGTTGTGCTTTATGTCAGCATGAATGGTCATAGTAATTTGGTATCAGACAGGAAAGGCAGCGACAAACTCTGTTTGTTTTCCTCAAAATGTCGATGTTTCTTCACCATGTAACGATTTTAATTTCAAATGGGCATCTACCTAGCACCTTAGGATCACTTCTGGTTAGTTTCGCACAAACAGAAAAGACAAATTTTAGACAAGTGTCTTTTATAAAACACAGTTAAACCAAACAAAACTACGAGTTATTCGGGGGTAAGGAGCCTTGCGGTTGGGAAATGCTAACATGATAGCTATTTTGATAGTTACTACTCTCATCGCTTCTTGAGATTTTATAACTAGCTATTTTGCTTGTTGCAAATCAGTGACTGATGGTCGCCCTGTTTACAATATATTGCTGGCTGGAGTGCACTCTGGTTTTCTCTCTGGCGACCATGTGTTTACGACTGAAAATGAGCAAACTAGCTCAAAACTGAGTCAATCTCGTAATCCTGTCGTCTGCAGTAAGATGGTAGGCGTTCACTACCCTACTAACAATATATATATACAGGGTGCAGGGCCGCACCGACAACCAGCTGGCGGGAGATCTGCCTGGGGTAAAACTAGTAGTAATGTGGCGATTAAATTTACTTATTTTGATTCTATTCAAGGCAAACTGTCTGAAACTTTGTGGGAGCTAATCGATTACATCGACCACAGTGATCAACTTTTATTTATTTTATCGATACCGACTAGATGAAAAAAGCAAAGTCGATGCTACAGACCTCAGGTTTTGACTGCTAAGAGGGTACCAAAAATATAGTTGAGCTGAGCGGATTTTGAACTTAGAATATAAAGAATTAGTTTAAATACAGCCGGGCATTATTTTCAATGCTATAACGACTCTGCCAATCAACCAGCCTTTAATAAACAACAACAACAACAATAATAATACACACACATATGCGTATATAGATATATAGATAGATAGATAGGATAAACAGATAAATAGATACATAGGATAAACAGATAAATAGACACATAGGATAAACAGATAGATAGATACATAGATAGAATAAACAAATATATATATATATATATATATATATATATATATATATATATATATATATATATATATATATATATATAGATAGATAGATAGATAGATAGATAGATAGATAGATGATGGATACATACAAATGCAATTAAAAAGATTTATCTGAAAATGTATCGAAGTTCAATAAAAGTTTTTCTTTAAAAAAATGAATTTAGAATTATATTTCAATAAATAAAATACGAAAACGGTTTTTATATATAATTTAATCAATTTTTTAAGTTCATTTTAATTGAATTTCTTATTACATTTGTGAATTCAATACCAATTTTTTTTTTTTTTGGTTTTTGTTTTTCTTTTGCGTAATCTACCCGACTGCACTCCAGAGAGAAAGAAATTATTAAAAAAAGGAAAGTATATATATATATGTATATATATATAAATCCATCGAAACTTTATCACACTAAAAATTCCAAAAATATAACAGAATATCAAAAATAAGAAACAAATAGAATTTAAAATGATAATAAAAAATTATATATAAAAAAAAAAAAACAGAAAAATGCAAGAAATTTCTTGGACTCGAAATTGTCGTGTTTAATTTCAGTAAGCTTTTTTTTTTTGTCTGAAGCGCGCCCACTTGATCAAACATCAACGCTGAATTTTATTTATTAGCAATAAACTATGAGATGTGGATGGTTGTTAAGTATATTTTGATCATTACTTATACGACTTTCTCCCCTCACAAATCATAACAAGATCAGACAGAATATATTGTCTCATCCAAGTTTTTATTCCATAGAATATTTGATATTCCGTTTGCTTTTCAGTAGTATTTCTTTCATTTCTTTCATCATTAATTTACTCAATTACGCTTTTGTTTCCTTTTTGGCCACTAAACAACACCAATGATAATAATAATAATAATAATAATAATAATAATAATAATAATAATAATAATAATAATAATAATAATAATAATAATAATGATATAATCCAAAGCTGTTATATGCTGCAAATATCTTGCAGTCGCCATTGTTTTTCGCACGAATTTGTTCTTCCCTCCATCATTTTATTATCAAGCGTTCTTCTTTGCCGTTTCATTCACAACATGAGCTATTTAGAGACACACGCTTCACGCGAGAGGTACGTATGCACGCATGCATGCATGTATGTATGTATGTATGTATGTATGTATGTATGTATATAAATGTATGCATGCATGTGTCTGTATGTATGCATTTATACATATCTATGTATATAAATACAGATATGTTTATATATATCATATACGCTTCCACACACACTAATGCGCACATGCGCCCACACAGTTCCAATCAACGTTCTTTGTCATTATAACTCGTGTATATATATATATATATATATATATATATATATATATATGCCCGTGCACATATGTATATATGTATGTACGTTGTGTGTGTGTTTACATAATGTATGTTTGTCTCTATGCTGTTGCGACAAAACACTCACAAGTCAGAAAGCCTTCCTCAACCTTCTCCTCGTCCGTCTCCTCCCTCCAATCCCACCTTCACCACCACTATTCTCGCCGTCGTGGTCTCCATCATGATCATCATGATCATCATCTCATCATCATCATCATCATCATCATCATCGAATCTACTACTACTACTACTACTACTACTACTACTACTACTACTACTACTACTATTGCTGCCGCCGCCGCTGCTTATGCTTCTGCTTCTGCTACTACTACTACTACTACTACTACTACTACTACTACTACTACTACTACTACTACTACTACTTCTACTACTACTACTACTACCACCACCACCACCGCAACCACCGCAACCACTACTACCATCAAAACTACGATCTTAGTTTCTACTGACGCTGCTGAAATGGACTTTTTTCCCTCTTCACTTTCCATTACAAATCTGTATTAGCGTTGAATATGAATATAGTGATAAAGGAATGATAATTATATTATCGCCGTAGCAGCAGCAGCAGTAGCGGCAGTAGTAGTAGTAGTAGTAGTAGTAGTAGCAGTAGCTGTTATTGTTGATGCTCATCGTAGGCGGATTGTCACGTCCACTTATACCAGAAAGTGCCACCACCAAGGACTCACTGGAATCATCTCACACCGTCACCGTTGTTCCTATTTTCTTCTAGCACCACCAGTCTATCATGTTCATATGCATCATTATACTACTTTTCCAACTCCAATAATAATAATAATAATAATAATAATAATAATAATAATAATAATAATAATAAATAACAAAATAGAGGTAACTCGAATGTGGAATCTAAAAACAGAAACAATTCCTATCATAGTAGGTGCCTTAGGTATAATAAAAACATATTCAGACAAATACATAACAAAAACACCAGGACTTACAAATATATATAGCATACAGAAAATTGCACTACTGGGCACTGCACACATCCTACGCAAAACACTTTCAATACAGTAACCATAAGAGCATCACAGCAAACCACAGCATATACCCAAGGCACACAGAGCTGCGCTCGGTTGTGAAGTGAAAGCACGTTATAAAAATAAAACTACTGAACAATAATAATAATAATAATAGTTTCAAATTTGTCCACAAGGGGAGCATTTTTGGGATGGAGGATCAGTCGATCGCATCGACCTAGCATTCAGCTGGTACTTATTTTATCGAACCCGAGAGAATGAAACACAAAGTCGACCACAGCAGAATTTGAACTCAGATCATAAAAGACAGTTGAAATGCCGCTAACGATTCTGCTAGCTCGCTGCCTTAAAGATACTACTACTGCTGCTACTACTACTACTACTACTACTACTACTACTACTACTACTACTACTACTACTACTACTACTACTACTAATAATAATAATAATAATAATAATAATATTAATAATGTGATTGTAGGAGCATTTGGAATGATCAAAATGGAACTGAAAATTATTTAAGAATCGTACACACATATGTATATATATAAATATATATATATATATATATATATATATATATATATATATATATATATATATATATATATATATATATGTATATATATACGCACACATACAGTTAAACATACACATATATAGGTGTATACATGTTTATATATATATATGTATGTATATATACATGTTTATATATATATATGTATGTATATATAAATAAATGTATATAGACACGCATATATTTATTTATATATACATACATATATATACATATATATATATGGTTAACTATGTGCATATATATATATATGTATAAATATATGCATATACATATATATATATGTATATATAAATAAATGTATGCGTGTGTATATACACACACATGCACACATACATGTGTGAATGTTTACACATTTACATTTAAACATGTTATAAAAATATTTATTTACATACCTCTCTCTGTCTCTGTCTGTCTGTCTGTCTGTCTCTCTTTATATATACATGCATACACACATACACACACACACGCACACACATAGATACGCATACACCCACACACACACACATATAAACCTAGATATACGTGTAATATATATATGCGTGTTATATATATATATAATATAACATCATCATCATTATTACCATTATCTATCTATCTATCTATCTATCTATCTATCTATATATATATATATATATACAAAATGGCTGATAGTTAGCAAGGTGAGACACACATAAGAAAGAAGGAAACAAAGGACCACTGATGAGGTCACAGAAGTGTGACGAAAGAACTCTGGCCGAAATAAGATTAAGATTAAGATTAATGTAATATAAAGCTGAAAAAAAAAAAAAAAAATTAACACCAAATATACAGTGCGTGTGTTTTTATTGGCTAAACTGGCAATATGACCATCCCCAAGTACAACAATATATATATATATATATATATATATATATAAATTGTAAATGCAAAAATAAAAACAAAAACACAAAGGATTCTGTGGTACACGTGTTTCAAGCTTTATAGTTGTTACATCAGTGTATAATTGACAATATAAATCTATCTTCAGCCGCAAATGTATTCTCTCCCAAGAATTATATCACATAGGCGTTAAAGGAGGAAGAAAGATGAGATATAAGAGGTGAGGTTCCGTTTGGTATTTTGCATTGTACTATACCTCGTAGAATTCTTAATTTGATATATGTATACATAATTTCCTCGGTACTACGGAATCCGTCCATACCTTGCCACAATTCAGTGTGTAGTGTTAAGTTGGTGGTTAAAAAGAATATAATAAAATAACATAACAAAAATGAAATAATAATATAAAATAAAATAGGAATATAAAATACTAAGAAGAAAAAATAATACACAGATATTCATACAAAAATAAAACTAAAATAAAGTAAAACATTATATATATATATATATATATATATATACATGCAAGCTAAAAGACATTATACATATAAATTTATGTTACTGTTAGTGTTATAACAACTGATGTTACCCACTTAATGAAATAGAGGAAATAAATAGAAAAGCCATTATTTTCATGTGAAGAAATATTAAGCAATGAAATTCTATGAAGGATATAAACTAAAATAAAATATATGTCGAAGAGAGATAGACATTCTAGTAAGTTCTGAAAATGATATATGTTGACATATTTTTCTGGTTGTTGTGAATATGACGTGTGAAAGGGTTTACTAAGAATTTCAGACAGTAATTGCTTCTTTCTGTGTTAGTTCTTAGGCTTAACACTATCGCTTCTTTTCCTTGGGGCTGTCTTCAACGGAGTCATTTCTGTTGCAAGACTTCGAGTTATGGTTTTGGTGTGAGAGCATTTTACTTTCTGCCAGCCATCAGCGTTAGATTTTTTTCTAAAGGGTAGCTAAGTCGTTGCCTTATCGCCTGTGTATAGGGTATAATAATAAATATATGAATAGATAAGTGATATTGCTATCAACTTTTGGCACAATGCCAGCAACTTTAGGTGAAGGGATAATTTGATTACATCGACTCCAGTATTCGCTTGGTATTTATTTTATCGAAACCGAAAGAATGAAATACGAAGTCGATCACGGCGGAATTTGAACGCAGAGCGTGAAGACAGACAAAATGCCGCTAAGCATTTTGCTCGGAGTGAAATAAATAAATAATATTGGTTTCCAATTTTTGTTCAATGCCAGAAATTTAGGGGGAGGGGTAAGTCGATTACAACGACCCCGGTCCTCGATTGGTGCTTATTTTATCGATTCACAAAACATACGATGACATTTTTGCTCCCGAAAGGGGTTACCGTCTCATCTCTTTACCGTTTTCTGCCGATACTAAAGCAACACCCGTTTTTAACAACTGGCTGGTATCGGTCCGTCTTCACCAACACACTTTCGACTCTATTACTACCTCCTAGACTTGCCATTATTATTGTATCCACTCTGGTCAGTCGTTAGTCCCTCTACCATAGAACGCAATTTAACACTCGTTTGTAGAATTTATCCTCTACACGCAGTTTTCCAGCAACTATCGACATAAAACTGCTCAAGAGGGACCTAATGTGAATGAATCTCACTCATCTGGAAGGGACACCACCAAGGACATAAACCTCCTTGTTCCTGACCAAATCAAAATGAAAAAGAACAAACTAAGGAAGCATAAATTGAACCCCTATACTTTGTTATCATTAATTATTTCATATATTCCAAAGAGACGACAAAGTTCTTTCGTTGCTATTGATTTTGTTTTTGCTGCCTAGTTCCAAGTTAGATCTGATCAAGCAAGCCTAGTATCTCGAAGTATTCCAGCTCCTAAACAGCCTCAACTTATTTACACAGAATATAACCTAACACTGCTATTTTATCCAATGTGTACTTGCTTATTTTAACTTAACAATGGATGTTTGGTTGATGTTTGGCTGCTATTTCGAGCAACTTCATTATCCACTTGGAGGTCCTCTTGAATCGAGCTTTAATATTTATCTGGTTCTTGAATTTTTCGATTCTCAGTCGATGACAATGAAGGATCCACCTTTATTGTGGAGTTTGATTTCAGGCTATGAATGATTATAATTAAGTACTGCAAGTATATTTTAGACTGGAATTTTAAACTTAAATCATTTCTGCCATTCTATGTGTCTGACCTTGAGAAAATAGATCGGCATTAATTACTTTTCCCACTCTAGCATGTTATTGTTGAGAAAATAGTCTACAGTCTTCATCTAAGCCATGTTTTTCATTCTAAGAATCTCATCTTGAACAAATAGACCGGCATTTTGCCCTTTCCCTCACTAAAGCAATCTATTTTTGAGAAAATAGACCAATATTCTACCACCAAAACATTTTTTTCCATACTAAGAATCTCATCTCAAAGAAATAGATTGGCATTTTACCATTTCTGTCACTGTAGCAATCTATTCTTGAGAAAATAATATTACCAAGAATTTCCCTCCCCTAAAATGACTCAGAGATGTGTAATTTCGTCCTTAATTGATAGCTGGAATTTTACTTGGTATCTCTGGAAAGATATGTTGTAGTTAACTAATGAACAAGCGCCATTGCCTTCGTCTTCACCACCTAAACGCGTAACATAGACTCGATGATGTTCTTAACCGATGCCATGTCACAAACAATTTCGGTTACATATCAAAATGTCGGCTAATTTATCTTAATGGGGTTAGAGGGAAAATTAGAATTTTTCTTCTGAATGGAGCGAAAAGGAAAAAAAAAGGAAATAAATAAATAAGGCAAGTATAAATAAATAATAAGAACAGTTAAATGATATGAGAAAATGGACTTTTCTAACAGGCAAATTGTAGCTTATTTACGTTTCCTTCCCATCGCCGTTGCTGATCTGTTGTTGTTGGTGTTGTTGCTGTTGCTGCTACTTGTGTTGCTGTTGCTGTTGTTGGCTGTTGCTGGTTGTTGTTGGCGTTGTTTATCGGTTTCGGCGCCTCAGGCTGTGTCTATGATGTGCCAGACAACCATGTCGAGCTAAATATCAACACTAACTGCTGCTAAAACCAAAACTGAATTTATTTAGACCCACCCAAACATTAATGCATTAATAATAGATCCTTCCCTACAGCAAATTTCAGCTTTCTATTGCTTGAAAGTTCAGCCTCTTCGTGATTTGGATTATTGCGTCGAGCCAATGAGAGAACGTCCATTCGGTTGCATGTCTTGCTAGAAATAACAGCCAAATCTCAAATCACATACTACAATTTTTAAAAGGGAGATACATAAGGCAGCAAAATAACAAAAAAAAAAAAAGGTGGTCATAAGTAAAACATTTTGTTCATAGGTCTTGATTAGTCTCAACTGTCAATAAGTTACCATTAGGACACTTTATTCTATTCAGTGTATCTTTCGTCCAGAGTAAATGAATTTTTTATCCCTGATTAAGAGAGTCGAGAGGCAGAGTCGTTAGGGCGTCGGAGTAAAAATCCCGTCCAAGTCAACTTTGCCCTCCATCCTTTCGTGGTCGATAAAGTAGCAGCTCGCTCTCTTTTTTCTTTCTCTTACTCAGTGTGTCTGCTTGTCTGTCTGTCTGTCTGTCTGTCTGTCTGTCTTCTGCCTGCCTGTCTGTCTCCCCTTCTTTCCACCCCGCTGTCACCCTCTTCCTCCTCCTGTTATTTTCTGACTTTTCCGCTGAGTCGAGAGCGGGTGAGCTGAGAGGATGTTTGCGTTTGCACCAAAAGCAATTAGCGAAAGTAGAGTACATGCCATCAAGTCATTCTGAATCGCGAGTGACTGTCCTGGCCCTGATCAGATGACTGACGTATGTGAAGGGGTATTTTAACGGGAATGTAAACGAAACAACACCGGTTATCAAGTGGTGATGGGAGACAACTACAGACACACAATTACACACACATAAATACATGCACACGCACACACACACACACACTCACATATATGAATGTATGTATATATAATACAACGGGCTTCTTTCAGTTTCCGTCTACTAAATCTACTCATCGCTTTTGGTCACCCTTGACCATAGTAAAAACACCTGACCAAAGTGCCACGCAGTGGAACTGAACACGGAACCATGTGGTTAGGTAGCAAGCTTCTTACCATACAGCCATGCCTGCGCCTAAAGATATATATATATTTATATATATATGTGTGTGTGTGTGTGTGTGTGTGTGTGTGTGTGTATGTGGAGATATATGTATGTATATACATACATATAAGTATGCATGTATTTATGAAACACTCATAAATATGTACATACAGGCATATGCATGTAAATGCATGCGTGTGTGTGTGTGTGTGTGTGTGTGTGTGTGTTGTGTGTGTGTGTGTGTGTGTGTGTGTGTGTGTGTGTGTGTGTGTGTGCACGTGCCTGTGTGCGTGCGTGAATCTTTTAGAGATATATATCAGTGAAAGATGCAAACATCAGCTAGAAAAGCCCATAAACTGGTTGGTTCGAAACCAAAATACCATGCAAAATTCATAGCGCCCGATTGGCACATACACTCCTTTGTCGCTTTCGAAATCTTAAATGCAGTACAACAAACAACAATTGGTCCTTTGGTAATAGTGGGCCGATGACGTCACACTTCCCTAACTTGTGTTTTTTTTTATCAAAAAGGGAAAAAGGAAAAGTATATTATACTTGCTTGCATAACACTTACGTAAGCAAGTATGTGTGTGTGTGTGCATACATACAATATGCTCATGCATATCGGTCTATCTATTTGTCTATCTATCTATTCTATCTATCTATATATATCTCTCTATCTGTATCTCTGTCTCCCTCACTCTATATATATATCTATATATACATACCTATATATAAATATATATGTATATATATATACCTATGAATCTCTCTATCTCTCTCTCTCTCTCTCTCTCTCTCTCTCTCTCTCTATATATATATATATATATATATATATATATATATATATATATATATATATATATGCATGTATTGTGAGTTTATATTTATACATGCACATAGGTATTTACGGATGTACGTGTGCATCATTGTATACGCACTTTTATGTGTATGCATATATGTGTAAGTATATTTCCCTACAAACACATCAAATGCATAGGGTGCAGGGAATGAGAATAATATTACAAGTGTACATATATATATATATATATATATATATATATATATATACATACACACACGTGTGTGTGTGTGTATGTGCGTGTGTATTTATGCATATGGCAATACTTACCAATACACACGTACATGCACATATGCAAAGTTTGGGAGACTAAATCGAAGACTTTTAGTTTATTTGGCTTAGTAATCATCGATAAACGTTTGATGGTGAGTTGAGTATGGGGATGGGAGTGGGGGGTCGGGGGTGGGGTGGATGACTGTTTTTCTGGCTTCATTGGTTCCTGAGATACCACAGCGGACAGTCAATCAATCAATGACGCAATGGCGTGAGTGCTTTAGAAACAGGCGTCCATTTTTGCACATTTCGGTAAGCAAATCACTCTCACGTCTGTTAAGCATTTTAATCTTGCGTCGTTCATATACTCTAATGGAGCATTTGGTAAGGATTGATAAGAATGTTTTATGCTTCCTCAGCTAATAAAAGAAGATGGACGGTTGACTGAAATACTAGGGAATCGTTACTGTTTTTGTTGTTGGTGTAGTTGTTGTTATTGATGTATATGTGGTTTAGCCCTAGGTCAGTAATGATAGAGTTAGAGTACACCTTGAAGAAATGCCTTTCTATCTGTGATAATATATCTAAGGATATATTATTCAGTGAAGTAGCTGTCCTCCGGATCGCATCTAGCTTTTCGGCTGACTTACGCCATGTCATGGGTCGGCTTGATGTAAGCTGATTGTAGAGTATAAAGTAAAGAAAAAAAATATTAATATAGCTTATACGAACTTAATAAATATATATTTATGTGAGTATATTACGAATGTATATTTAATGAGGTTAATCTAGGATGAATTTATAACATTATTTGAGAGATAATTATGAATATTCAAACATAAATATATAATAAAAAGCACATCAAAATAATTAAAAGTAAGCAGCTGAAATATAGCCAGGAAACGCCATTTTCTCTATGAAAATCATATACGTGTATGTGTACGCATACAGATATATCTAAACACACAAACAATATACAATATATATAATCTATAATATAAGTATATATATATATATATAGAGAGAGAGAGAGAGAGACTCAGGTGCATACGGCAAGAAGTTTGCTTTCCAACCACATCGTTCCGGGTTCAGTCACAACTTGGGCAAATGTCCTCTACAGCCTCGGGCTGAGCAGAGCCATGTGAGTGCATTTGCTAAGTAGAAATTGAAAGGAGACCATCATATACATACATACATACATACATACATACATACATACATATCTGTATGTGTGTGTCTTTGTGTCTGTGTTTAACCTCCACCACTACTTGACAAACTGTGCTGGTGTGTATGCATCAATATATATATATATATATATATATATATATATATATATATATATATATATATATATATATATATATATATATATATATATATATATATATATATATATACATATATATACATAATTAAAAAGAACAAACACGTTTTCCTAATGAAAATCATGTGCACACGCACATATATATCAGTGTGTGGGTTTGAGTGTAGATTGGGAGTTGTGTGTGTGTGTGTGTGTGTGTGCGTGCGTGCGCGCGTGCATAAATATATGCGCACATACATGTGTATTTGTATGCCTATCTGTAACTATTTAAGTATGTAGTAACGTGTGTGTATGCATATATGTATGCATGTATGTTTTTGTGCGTTCATGTATGAAATTCTTCGCTTAGTTTCAACTCCTAGCTGCGAGTATGCTGGAATTTGAGAACTTTCAACCTCATATCGGAAAAAAAATCAAGTACGGAAGAATACAAAAAGTGCATAATGCGATATATTGTACAAATATACAATATACGGAATGACAATCTTCTCTAGCAAATTAACAAGAAAAGAAAAGAGAAAAAGAACGGCCTGCAACCAGTGTCACCAGAAGAATTTACATACGAATTGATTAATTTCTTTAAAACTATACACCTTATGTCAATTCAAATTTACCTTCCTCTCTACTTGATCTAAAATGAGCTACGAACCATATTTAATTTTTGTCAAATGAGTTTATTAAAAGTTTCTATTTATCTATCGCTATCAATTTCCTCTTTTGTTTTAGATTTGTTTTTCAAATCTTGCCAAATGTAATATGGTTAATGTATCTCAAATATATTTGTACTGATGACACACAATTATGTCAAAAGCGTTCTGTCTACAAATATTGAAAGAGTAAATATTGCAAGGGAAACAGAATTAAATTAAATATGAAGAAAAAAAATATGGTGTATCTTTATTTAATTAATGAGAAAGAATACATTTCCATTAAAACTTTTCTCTCCGACAAACATACTAATATGAAACGAGCTATTTATGAATATCTGTATGTTTATACAAATTATATAGATACATACATGCCTATATATATATATACATATATATATATATATATATATATATATATATATATATATATATATATATATATATATATATATATATATTCACACAATATCTGTGTCCTTATATACTCATCTCTCTCTGTGAACATACACACACACACACATACACATATATTTGCATGCATAAATGTACTTACATATATATATATATATATAGAGAGAGAGAGAGAGAGAGAGAGGGAGAGAGAGAGAGAGAGAGAGAGAGAGAATCAGAGGGGAGAGATAATTAAAAAGTAAGCTTTTTATCATAAACAGTTTTAAAACTAAACATCAACTCCAAACTTAACGAGTCTGTATTTTGAAAGCAAACAATTAACAGAGAATCTTCTGGCAGGAATCGTTCTAACTACATTTTTTCTTCTTTATTTTGCTGTTCAAAACAAACAAACATAGAAATAACAAATAGACGGAGAGAAAGCAAGATGAAATTGAGACGCGAGAATGAGACAATGAAAATAATTTCACTAAAAACTTGACTGTTATGCGTTTCGCTTCCTATTGTTGTTTAACCATCTTTATATTTATGTATCGTGTCTTGTTTTGTTTTCCCAGTTATTTTTGTTGTTGTTGTTGGTGTTGTTTTTTTTCTGCTGAAGTATTCTTTAGAATTTCATCACAATATTCTATAAGATATTTCAAAAAGAGTAGCGACTACTAGGCGGGAATATTTTAGTCAGCAGCTAACCAATATTCTAAAGTACCAATGCACTTTGTGCAAATTGTTATTAGTGAATTTATGCCAACAACACTGCAAGAAGGAGAAGAAGAAGAAGAGAAGCAGATGATGATGATGAAGAAGAAGAAGAAGAAGAAGATTAGTACTAGTAGTGGTGGTAGTGGTGGTAGTGGTGGTTGTGGTGATAGTAGCAGTAGTAGGAGGAGGAGGATTGGAAGAAGAAGAAGAAGAAGAAGAAGAAGAAGAAGAAGAAGAAGAAGAAGAAGAAGAAAACGAAGGAGAAGAAAAGGAAGAAGTGGAAGAAGAAGACGAAGAAGAGGAAGAAGAAAACGAAGAACAAGAAGAAAACGAAGAAGAGGAAGAAGAAAACGAGGATCAAGAAGAAGCAGAAGGAGAGGAAGAGGAAGAAAAGGAAGAAGAAGAGGAAGAAGAAGTGGAGGAAGAAAAGGAAGAAGAGGAAGACGAGGAAGAAGAAGAAGAAGAAGAAGAAGACGAATGAAGAAGAAGAAGAAGAAGAAGAAGAAGAAGAAGAAGAAGACATGAGAACATGTTTAAGATGGAATGGTTATTGCAAATGAGTTAAGGAAAGTAAAAATAAGGGCGAAGGAAGAAAGAATTGTGGTTATGGAAAAAAAACTGAAGAAGAGAAACCAGGGGAAGAGAGAGAGAGAGAGAGAGAGAGAGAGAGAGAGAGAGAGAGAGAGAAGAGGAAGGTAAGAAACCGAAGTGAATGACGGGACAGAAGGAACAAAGTTTATAGAAACCAAATAACGGAAGGAAAGTGTAGAAGGAAAAAATGGAGAGCAACAGGCATAATATATATATATATATATATATATATATATATATATATATATATATGAATACCACCAACGAGGACTATAAGGACAAGGACAATAAGAACAAGACTAAACAATAACAAACTAGAAACACCATTCACGTGATTAAAACAAAATGGAGTAGGTAAGGAAACGATGACGAGAGAAGGAGAGAGAAGACGAGAAAATGTAATAACAATAATAGCAAGTACAATGACAAATACAGTACACGCATCCGTTCTAAGCTTTGAGTAAACAAACCACTTACGAGCGGTTAATTCTATAGAATTTCATTAATATTATACAGTGCTGCTTTTAATAAAGAATGAAAGTAACGTGTCTACGATGGAGTAGAGAATTCAGATGGGAAACGTGTGTGCTTGTGCGTATACATACATACATACATACATACATATATATATATATATATATATATATATATATATATATATATATATATATATATGTGTGTGTGTGTGTGTGTGTGTGTGTGTGTGTGTGTGTGTGCTAGTAAGAGATACTGTATATTTTGTTCTAATAATGTGATCAACAAAAAAAAAATTGGTTTCATCCCCGATATACCTTCGGACGAAACAAGATGTCTTTTGTTGCACTCACTGTTTTAATAATATATATTTACATTGTGTTATTTTACTTCAAGATTTTACTCTAATTAGCCTAACCCTTTTCCTCTGAATAAGTAATTCTTGATTATACTTGTGTCTTTGCACACACACGTGCGTACGCACGGGCACATACACACAAGCAGGCAGACAGACACACACACAATTACATAAGCACATGCGCACAAATTTAGTGTAGAGATCATAAGGCTTGGATCGTGGTGCGCAGTGATATGACTTGTAAGAGATAAACCTCTCCTAGAAATATGTTTGTTAGCGTGAAAAGGAGAGCATGAAACTTGAGTGTTAATATTCGTATACAACTGTGGCTTTTATCGCACACACTGCACCTAAAATTCTATAATTTATATGATCTAGAGTAATCCATATTTCACAGCTGTTTTATTACACACACCCTGTATCTTAAATTTCAGAGTTCATACGATCCTAAAGTAGTTTTATGCTTCAACGTTGCTTTACTATCATTATTAGCTCATCGTACACATTATCACAAAACATTACCATTTTCTACAACGCATATTCAAGGAATTCTTCCTCATGTCTCACAATACGTTCATCCTACAGGTTCATTATATTCCAAACTTATACTTTCAAAACGAAAATTCTACATTTTATCACTTTTCTATATATGATAATATATTTACACACGGTCTATATCTACGCAAAAAAATATTTCTGTATTACAAAAAAGAAAAAGGAAAAAAAAAGCATGTTGCTAAATATGCAGACAAAAAAAAAGAAACACAATTACAAGTTGATATCACTATATTAATAATACATAACAACAACATTGACTAAAATAAGTGTAGCGGTAGCAACGTCAAAAACTACAGCAGCAGTAGCAGCAGCAACAACATTTCGATAACAAAGGCATAAACATATATTTATCATTAATAGATATCTTTTATGTTACTTTGTCTTCTGAGAATTGCTCTGCAAGAATTTGTGCATCTTTTATTGCAAATGCATTGCAGACAGCAATTGAAATAATTTCCCAAAGACTTCAACTGCATTCAACGTCAATAGAAATTGCATCTCGATTTCATGAGCACACTTTGGGGACTAGACTATATTTTCACAAACCCTGTCAGTTGTTTTATAATTTTTTGTTGTTCCTGGTGCGTCGTTTGTTTACATCATGTTTTATTTTTGCTACTCTATTGTTCAGTGCTATTGTTGTTGTTATTGTTGTTGTTGTTGTCGTCGTCGTTATTGTGGCTGTTCTTTGATTGTATATACAAATGTGGCTTATTTCCTACAAAAAAATCTATTTTATATATTCAGTTCTCTTGAGAATATATATTAAAGTTAAAAAAAACCCCCAAAAAACCACCAAAAAGACAAAACAGACAACGCACCCAGCTTGGCTTTAAATATGACGGACATATAATACTTAGTCACTACAGTATGTTGTTGTTGTCGATCGTGTTGTTGTATTCATTATAAACGACGGTGGATGGCAGAATCGGTAAAGTATTTCTCGAAATGCTGTGTGGTACAGAGTCATCTATCTTTAAGTTTCGTGCTCGAATTCCATAGACCTTCTGTTTCTTGCATCTCACTACGGTATAGGAAATAAAGTGCCAGCCATATACTGGGGGTTAATATTATTCAGTAGCCCCTCCTCACAAGCAGTGTCACCTAATCACAAGATTACAATCCATTATTATTATTATCATCATCATCATCATCATCATCATCATCATCATCATCATATTCTAAGGGGTGAGCTGGCAGAAATGTTAGCACGCCGGGCGAAATGCTTAGCGGAATTTCGTCCGTCTTTACGTTTTGAGTTCAAATTCCGCCAAGGTCGACTTTGCCTTTCATCCTTTCGGTGTGGATAAATTAAGTATCAGTCTCGTACTGTGGTCGATCTAATCGACTAGCCCCATCTCACAAAATTTCGGTCCTTTTGCCAAAGATTATTATTATTATCATCATTATTATTATTATTATTATTATTATTATTATTATTATTATTATTATTATTATTATTATTATTATCATCATCTCATCATCATCATCATCATCATCATCATCATCATCATCATCATCTCCATCATCATTTTCCTCTCCTTTTTTAATGCTTACAACCGATTTCCCCAAATTTTACCGACGATATTTCGGAATTTCATTTAATTATTTTTTATTTTATTTTCATTTTCAGGAAAGATACTTTTAAATCTCTCCGCGTATATTTAACTGGGGAAGACACAGATATTTTACCTCGTCGTTTCCTTCTTAATAAGGAATCTGTCTCTAAATGAATATGTCAACATCAATGAAGATATCTGAGTTGAGAGAAGTGGTTGGAGAAACTGAAGACAAGAGCAATGGGAGTTGTTTGAAGGCTGTCGAATGTCAAAACCACAATTCCGACTTTGTCCGTAGATTTTATTGAGAAACTTTCGAGAAACCTCATCAACAACGACATGATGAGACCCTGTAACAAACTGGAATCCATCAAGAAAACACAACTTAGATGCAAGGAAGTAGACAAAATCCTTGTAAAGAAGACGGGAAGGTGTAGTTATGGGAACATGTAAGTAGGTATAAACCGAAAATAAGCGGAAAATTATAACCTTCTAGTTTTAGAACTGAAGAGACAGTTATCACTGATAATCATCAAGCTTTGTTTCTCAACCACATGGTTCTGGTCTCAGTATATTTTTAATGAGTATATAAACCACAGCTGAATATCTTTTAGAAAGAAGGAAAAACACTAAAGAGGAAAAGGAAACAAGACTTAATTTCTCTACAAAAACAAAAAAAAATTCAATCAGGAACAACAAACAGTTTCAATAAGTTTAGTAACAGTCTTCCACCTGCAAATCCAACTCACCATAGAATAACACCAGTTGCCGATGTCACCTATCTCTAGATCAATGAAATTTTACAAACACCAGTTGCTAACGTTACCTAACTCTGGACCAATAAGAACCGAACAAATACAGCAAAATGACCCTCTAGGAAAATCAACCAACCGGAACGACTAATGACCGTTCCCCACAGGTAATCCAGCCAACCAGAACGACAAACTTCACCAGCGGAAAAACATGATGTCACCAGTACTTTAACAATGCAAAACTCAGATCCGCTCGCGGAAAAATTATAAATACCGCGGATTCTAAAACACCGTTACAAGCGAAGGTTCCTACATAGGACGGAAAGAGGATCAGAGAAATTGTAAATCAAATCTCTTTTTTTACTATCAGCATTGTTCCCTTATATTTTTCCCTCTTAACTCAGTATGACTGAAACTTGGATGATATTCATTTCTTGCCGATCATTAGTAACACTAATGAGCTTTCTACATTCAAACAAATTGATGCACAGTTTTAATATTATTGACTGTTATGAACATTTAAACTTGTCAACATAGAAATTTTTAAACATGTTTTTCTGATTCATAATTTTAAATGTGTTTGTTATGAACATTTAAACTTGTCAACATTGAAACATTTAAAGATGTTTTTTCTAATTCATAATTTAAAATTTTTACCACTGAAAAACAAAAAATACTGTTGAAACTAGTTTGGTATATATGTAAATAAATTCATTTTAAAGAATTACAAGTTTTTTCAAATTTAGGTGCATTTTCAATAACAGGTTTACCTATATATATGTATATATATATATATATATATATATATATATATATATATATATATATATATATATATATATGTATATATATATATATATATATATATATATATATATATATATATATATATTCAATAACAAGTTTTGCCTATATATATGTATATATATACGAGAAAATAATTTGTAAATATAATATTACCTTGTGTAACAATTTAAAATGTTAAAATGATAAAATAATCAATAATATTGGTGATTGCAGGCCCCACAAAAGCATTGGATAGCTGAAGGATTAAACATAATCAAATGAGATATATGCTTAGGTCCCTGTATGTATATATGCTTCGGTCCCTGTAACTTAGAAGTGCGGCACAAGAGACCGATAGAATAAGTGCTAGGCTTGAAATAAGTCCTGAGGTAAATTTGTTTTACTAAAAAGCCCTCCAAGGTAGTGCTCCAGCTAGGCCGCAGTCAAATGACTGAAACAAATAAAGGAGTAACGCTATCATTTATTTTAGGCCTCAGTGGCTCAATCTCAGAGGACGTTGCTCAGTTATAAAGAAATGGACAGAGAAATGCAAGAATAATTGCACTCACGACCCAGAGTAATAACTACCCGTCAACTTTAGGACCTCGTCACTGCCAAGAGGAAAGGTG
>NC_142940.1:52231549-52261549 GCF_046866305.1 Octopus bimaculoides | reverse complement strand
TATATATATATATATATATATATATATATATATATATATATATATATATATATATGTATATATATATATATATGAATGTATATATATATATATATATATATATATATATATATATATATATATATATATATATATATATATATATATATATATATATATATATATATATAAATACTGAGAGAGAGAGAGAGAGAGAGAGTGACTGAGAGAGAGACAGAAAGAGAGAAAGGTAGATAGATATAAATCAAATATTCGCTGTTGTTTCGAGAAAAAATGAAAACAATGATTTTTCTTCATTCTGATCGTCAACATTGGACGCTTCCCAATTGAATTATAAAATTGAAAATGAAGAAGAGGTCAGGAAACCAAATTGAGGTGAATGAGATCATACCCTCCTCATAGACAGCCGAAACCTTTATCTCAGTTTGTTCAAACCTTGAATGATTCCATTCAGAAATCTTTTCTGCATAGAGTATTATTTGTTTCACTGCACCTCTTTGTTGAGGAATCAACTTCACTGTGTCTCTTTCACCCTCACTCTCATTCTCTCTCTCTCTCTCACTCTGTGTCTTCTAAGTTTTGGCATTTGATATCCTTCTACATTACTGTTATATAAATGTTAGTGTTAGCGTCAGGGTACAAGGTCAGGAGTATAATACATCTGATATTTAATATATCATTCTTTGTCCTTGTTACCGAAATTTATTCCACTGGCCGTCCGTCCGTCCATGTGGTATTTCTCAGAGCTTTATTTTTCTTTGAATCATGCAAATTAACGTAAAACGTTCTTTCCTCTGTTTATATGTGTTTATTCCTTATATTAAGTTGGAACCAAGGTAGAGCAATACTATTCTAATCATCTTAAGAGTCATGTTCTTCGAGTGATAAGAAAATTATCGGACGCACCTCTTTTGGTTCAGAGTCTGCTGCTATTACTGCAAGGTATTAGGTTACGTTCTCTCAAAACGAAGATGAT
Source organism: Octopus bimaculoides (assembly GCF_046866305.1). NCBI lineage: Eukaryota > Metazoa > Mollusca > Cephalopoda > Octopoda > Octopodidae > Octopus > Octopus bimaculoides. The sequence continues at coordinate 52,260,573 of NC_142940.1, read as the reverse complement.
TTCACTACATTAAGAATTTATCTTGTCCTATATATATATATATATATATATATATATATATATATATATATATATATATATATATATATATATATATATATAAATTTACCAAAATTTGCTAGCATTCAACAACGATGTTCCTACGCTATACGGGTTACGTAAGGGCTATAAACCCTACATAAACCTTATTATGGGGGTCTCAACTCGGCCAGTTTGCGGAGCAAATATAACTTGCAATTAGCGGTTATCCTACTTCTTCTCACAGGTGTTACGACCACTCATTGAAATATCCCCGGATGTCTGTGTGAGCACGGGGACCTGCTCAATAAAATCAATAGTTGCAACCACTCCAATGACTTCGCAGGTTGTGTAATGGGTAGCATGGATGTGGTTTCACTCTACCCATCTGTAGACATAGATTTCGTTGTGGAAAAATGAATTGAGATTACCTGTGAGAGTGAAGTAGAGTTCTGCGAAGTCAACACGAGGGAACTGGGCCTCCTTCTTAAACTAAACTATAACCGTAACTGTTTAGACAACCATGACCTAAGTAGATTCTGCTCTACCAGATCACAGAGAGGAAGACCACCCACCATCACCTCCGCAGTGAAGAAAGGCACATCAGAGCGCTGGAATAGCTAGATCATACCAACCCAGTACCCTGAGTACAGCAATCAGGTGAAAAATTATTGTACATGCTATAGCAACTAGCGTTAGAACCACCTTGAAGAACCACATAGTGAAATCTGACACTAAACAATGGGGTCCATAGGTAAAAAAATGGTTAAGAATCACTGCTCTAGTGTATAATACGTAGGATGGAACCTAACCAAAAGAAGATGTAAATTTTGTTCCATTATTTTTTTTATATTGTTTTGATTTATACTTAAATTTTGTTGTAATTACAAATCATAGCTGTTCGTTTTTTTTTAATGTTAAATTTTTAAATATAATTATAATTTATGAGCTTAGAGTAAACCATTTTCATTGTGATTTGAGTGCAAGTACATAAATATCAATAATGTATACATTCTTTAAACTTGTACCTTGTGTTTTGATTTTAAATAAAAATAAATATTTTTTATGATGTATATAAAGGAGGAAAAAACGAGTTTAAAGTTATTGTGTGTGTGCTTACACACTCTAATTTTATTCCTCGACGCAAGAAAGGTGACAGTAAGACGATATTGCTTAACACCAGGAAAGACCTGATAGAGCAGCTCTTGGATCAAAACTTTCCCGTCCTGACTATCTCGTTTATACCTGACGAACACTAGACTATAATAATCCAATGCATCACCTTTATTTCCCAAGCAGAGCGTTGAAATGAGGAATATATGGCAGCATTTTTAGCGCGTTAGATGCGTGCCCACGTAAGGTATTTCTTTTAGCTAACGATGTCAGAAGGAGGCATTAAACAAAGTTTTCTTTTGCTTGTTTTGTTGTTGATTTACACAACTTCTTGTCATACGAAATGGGCTGGAAACTCTACAAGACACACAGATCTCTCTCTGCACCACAACGCATATCAAGCATAGTTTAACAGTCACAACCGCCAATGTGTTGAATAGTTTTTGAAATATTGAGTATGTAGTTGCAAAATAAAATAAAATTCTCATATCTGGGTGTTAGAACGATTTTGAAATCTCGCTGGAGTGTGAAAAGGTTTTCAGAAGCGCTGTTTTTTGGGATATTTCATGTTGGTTGAGGGAGGTTAAGTAACTAGACATCATTATAGTGACAGCATTATTAGTGTATTGGTAGTTAAAAATGTGGTGGTAGTGGTGGTGCTGGTATGATCGTGCGGTGTTGGTAGTAACTGGAAGACGATTTTACACCGAGTAAGTCACTTACAATCACTCGCGTCATTTACAAGACGGCAGAAACAACGAAGTAATTTTGGCAAAAGGCCATTTAATCACTTGCCAATAAATTGAAAGTGATTAATTTACAGATGCGAAATCACAGAAATCAAAAGCTACAATCATTCCTACCCTAAACTCCAACAAAATCTACTTGCTCTCGGTTCGATGGTTTAGAGCTGACCTGCGGTTATACAACCTCTGATAACTTCAATAACTTGGTTTCAAATCTCTTACTCATGTATCGCTTTGATTTGCCTCACCGCACTAGATAATGTTTCAGTATTGGCTATGAGTTTAACAACTACACTTCGCAAATGTATGCCTCGGGACTCGATATTATTGTGCGGCGGTTTGGGCAAGTGGATTAACATATTCCTTTTTCGATAGGGACAAGACATGAAATTTTGTGGGGTGAGTGCTGTTCGATTATATCAAATCCAGTATTCAATTGGTATTTAATTTTTCGATTTCAAAATTTTGGCACAAAGCTAGCAAGTTCAGTGGAGGGTTAAGTCGATTACATCGACCCAAGTGCTCAACAGGAACTCATTTTATCGACTCCGACAGATGAAAGGCAAAGTCGGCGGAATCTTAACTCAGAACATAAAGATGAACAAAAAGCCGCCAAGCATTTTGACCGGCGTGTCGACGTTTCTTATTTCTTTATTGCCCAGAAGGGGCTAAACATAGAGGGAACAAACAAGGACAGACAAAGGGATTAAGTCGATTACATCAACCTCCAGTGCGTAACTGGTACTTAATTTATCGACCCCGAAAGGATGAAAGGCAAAGTCGACCTCGGCGGAATTTGAACTCAGAACGTAGCGGCAGACGAAATACAGCAAAGCATTTCGCCCAGCATGCTGACGTTTCTGCCAGCTCACCGTATTCTCATTAAACTAACGTAATGATGTTAGTGCAAACATAAGGACAATTTCGTAACCGGAAACTTCAAAAGTACTTCCCTGGTTATCTATACCTGAACTGCGAAATAAACAGAAGTATGAGCAAAGATTTAACTCCTTCCTTTCTTTCTTTTTAAGAAACTAGCAAAATATATGATAAAATTGAACTCAGAATTATTATTAGATTATCAAATCGAACTCCGCTCTACCTGAACGGGACACGGACGGGTTTAACTGCCTATATATTGTTTTCAAATTTTGGCACAAGTCCAGCAGGTGTGGGGGATGAGCTGAGTCGATTAAATAAACCCCAGTGTTCAACTGGTACTTATTTAATCGGCCCCAAAAAGGTAAGATGCAAAGTCAACCTCGGCGGAATTTGAACTTGGAACGTAAGGACGAGCGAAATGTCACGCAGCGTGCTAACCATTCTGGCAGCTTGCCATGCTTTACTTGCCCATGTATTGCTGGAACCTGAGTAAGGTGAAAAGATGACGATGATCATGATGATAACGATGATGGTGGTGATGATAATGATGATGATGATGAGGAGGAGGAGGAGGAGGATGATGATGATGCCCGGTGTAACATCTTAACCATTAAGCCACGCACCTTCGCACACACACACAGACACAAAACACATACACACACAAAACACACACACACAAACACATACACACACACACGTACACACATACACACACACGTACACACACACGTACCCACACACGTACACACACACGTACACACATACACACATCACATAGAAATATGAATAATCGTAGTGACATGACTTTCGGGATTCGATGTGCGAAACCTAGAGTAAATTGACATGAATAAATGTTGGTGCCGCATCTAGGGCGGTGCTCATCCACTGTTCTTCCAACCTTCACGTCCTTACGTCTCTGCAAATATTAATAACAAAAGTCATCTTTATTGTACGCTATGTTCTATTATTACATTTTACTAAAACTGATCCGGCAAACTGTCATTCTGTGAGAATAGTCTTTGTAATAAAGCAGATAATTTAATTAAGATGCCTCGCTGGTGTTATTGTTGTTGTCGTTGCTGCTGTTGTTGTTGTTGTTGTGGTGGTGGTGGTGGTGGTGGTGGTGGACATGATGATGATGGTCATGATGAAGGGGAAAATCTGGAAGTGAAGGAGGAGGTGAATAATAAGGACGGAGAGACATGATGGTGATGATAATGATGATGGTGATGAAGATGCTTAATGGCGACGACCATGATGTTGACGATGATGAAGATGACGACGAATATGATGATGACGATGGTCAGGATCATGGCCATGACGGCGACGACGACGACAACAACGATGTTGGAGATGTTGACAATGATGATGATTTAGATCATGATTTAGCTGCTGCTGCTGTTGCCGCTGCTGCTGATGATGGTCATGATGATGATGGTGGGATTGGTGGTATTGGTGCTCGCATAGTTGTTGTTGTTGTTGTTGTTGTCGTTGTTGCTGGTGTTAATGGTTGGCTGTAGTGTTGGTGGTTGTGGAGGATGTGGAGGAGAAAACAACATCAACTTCATTTATTTGAGTAATTTCCTTTAAAATTAACAGAAAGGCGTCAAAACCGCCATTCTAGATTAACAACCACCTTGCACACACACACACACACACACACACCCCCACACACACACACACACACACACACACACACACACACACACACACACAAATACACACACATACACATAATGTACACACATCCTTCCCTGAAATACCAATCAGCAATCACCAAGGGCGACTAAACGGAGGGTAAATATTATCCATTACCCATTCTCTGACAAAACCTAACAAAATCACTTTACAACTCCTAGCACACCACCACCACCATCACCATACGCCACCGCCACCACCACTAACACCACCACCACCACCAGTAACATCGCCTTCATCGCCGCCATCTTTCGCCACCTTACCTATACCGCATATCGTGCTTTCCCGACACTCGTTTTCACACCTCATCTCATTGACTGTTGTCGATAGCTGGAACTATTTCACTTGATTTGATTTCAGTTTTAAAATTAGATTAGACACTTCTTGATGACATGAGGTTAAATACCCAGTTCTTGTTTTGACACCGGCAGATATATTAAAAACACGCGAGATGGACTCGACTCGAAATGTGCATTAGGTGTGCATAAGTTGCACTAAACCAATCTTTCTTCACCGAGGCGTTAACTGCTGAAGATTGATTTAACACTTTTTAATGGTTAAACAGAAGTGGATGGAAGGCGGGGTGGATGTTTTGTTGGCTACCAGAACCTGTAAAGTCACGGACTAAAGTGTTTTGTACTAAAATGTATTATACTATTGTGTTTAGTATATGAGTTCAAATTACATTAGGTAAACTATATCTGGTAAACTACGTATTTTGCCATCCAAATTGGTTGGCGGCAAAGTGGTAGGCTCGTTAGAGAGTAGGATATAGACTGCTTTGTGTTATGCGTTGCGATTCTCTGTGTTCTGAGATCGTATTGCACCGAGGTCAACTTTGATTTTCATCCGTATTGGAGTTGATACAAAAAATAAATAAATAAATAAATAAATAAAATACGAATCCTGCACAGAAGAACGACTAAAATGTAAGGATATTGAAGCAGTTGCCTTTCAATGTTAATTCCGGATTTTTGAGTCCCTTGTTCACTCACGCCATCATCTACTTAAGCGATATGCTCAATTTAGCTTCATCATTTGGAACCTTACTCATCCAACGGGGCCCGTTCTATTGCAAGTTTTAGGACTAGAACTCTGCTTCCATTCAACGTTCTACAAAGCCCTGCGTTGCAATCCCTCCTGATTAAAAAAATAAAGATAGACATATAGGTGCTGGAGTGGCTGTGTGGTAAGTAGCTTGTTTACCAACCACATGGTTCCGGATTCAATCCCACTGCGTGGAACCTTGGGCAAGTGTCTTCTACTATAGCCTCGGGCCGACCGAAGCCTTGTGACTGGATTTGGTAGACGGAAACTGAAAGAAGCCCGTCGTATATATGCATATCTATATATGTTTGTGTGTCTGTGTTTGTTTCCCCACCATCGCTTGACAATCGAAGTTGGTGTGTTTACGTCCCCGTAACATAGCAGTTCGGCCTAAGAGACCGATATATGGAGTACTAGGATTACAAAGAATAAGTCCTGGGGTCGATTTGCTCGACTAAAGGCGGTGCTCCTGCATGGCCGCAGTCAAATGACTGAAACAAGTAAAAGAAAGAATATGTATTCTTATTTTGGTCCTGACTGAGAACTGATATATATATTATCAAAACACTAAAAATTTGCAGGTACGTGGTACTTCGCTATCCAAACACAATATACTATAAGGTATACTAAATGCTCGTGTTTGATGGGGCTGGGGTCAGTCTGTTCAGTGGGTTGTCACAGTGGGGTTTCCACGATGTACCGTTGCGTCTTCACTCAATTCAAACAAAGTGAGCATCTGTCACTGTGTAAAGGTACGTGTGTGTATGCCCGTATGTATGCACACAGAAAGACACACACACACACACACACACATTCATATACGTACATTACATATACAAACATTTGTTCGTATGCGATTAAGCATATCTCTATGGAAGCATATGTATGTATATATATATATATATGTGTGTGTGTGTGTATGTCTTTATATATATATATATATATATCTCCCTCTCTCTTTCTCTCTCTCTAGATATATATGTATATATATATGCATCTCTCTCTCCCTCTCTGTCTGTCTGTCTGTCTGTCTCTCTCTCTCTCTCTCTCTCTCTCTCTCTCTCTCTCTACACGCATATATATATATACATATGATTTTATTGGAGACTAGTTTCAGTGTAAATGCTATCTATAAATTTTTTTTATTGTTTGGAGAGGTAATGAGAAAGAAAGAAAGAAAGAAAGAAAGAAAGAAAGAAAGAAAGAAAGAAAGAAAGAGAGAGAGAAAGAAAGAGGGAGAGTGAGTGAGAGATAGAGGAGACAGAGGTACATGATACAAAGTCAAACTACGGACGAGGATAGCATTGTAAAGAATGCTGGGCGGCATATAAAAGGGTGTTAAAGACTTGACCGTCTGTTGTCTTGGGGTGCCAACCAAACCAAAATTGTAATTGATCTGCGAATAGATAATCCGAATACTCGAATGTGAAACTATAAAATATCTTAAGAATATTATCTGCAATAAAATGTGTGAATATTCTTAATAGGACAGACTTACACACTAAAATAGTTAAATCCAGATATAAACGTATATGATCTGAGAGCAAATTAAAGAATATTGAAGATAGGTTAGTCTGTAATCTGATACAATGCTATTCTAGCACTCATAATGACCATATTACTCCAAGAAATCTTGCAGCCGTATAAAATCACACGCACATATATATACTGTAGTTTCGAAGGTTCCTAGCTCATTATACAAGACAAATATACGAGGATACTCGATTGTGGATTGCTCATACCTTTATAGAAGAATATGCATATATATAAATGCATGTGCGTGCGTGTGTGTATATATAAATATCTATATATTTACATATGTATGCATATGTATGCATATATATATATATATATATATATATATATATATATATATATATATATATATGTGTGTGTGTGTGTGTGTGTGTGTATATGCATATGTATATATGTATGTATATGTATATAGCTGGTTATGTAAATATGTATACATATCTAGATATATAAAATTGAAGATTAGTGTATGCATAAACACGCGTCACGCGTATAGAAAACGAAGCATACTGGCATGATATGTATATAAATAGACGCACATACACACACACATAATTACATGAATAGACTTAACCTTGTGCATGTGTTTGTGTGTATGGATGTATGTATATATGTGTATGTGTGTGTGTGTGTGTGTGTGTGTATGTGTGTGTGTGTGTGTGTGTGTGTGTGTGTGTTCATGCAGGCAAATACACATATATATTAAAGCTACAGCAAGTCTGTCATAACCGACATCGTTGAGTTACCTCTCAGTGGAGCTAGTCAGTCAAATGACATTCTTTCAATCGGCCAAACGTCTCGTTATATATTTATAAAAGAATGTATAAGTATTTATACACAGAGAGTTGACCCTTGTCAGGATACCATACATGCTAGAAAGGGCAGCCAAACACAACCACGAAAAAGAGTAATTCCTAAACTCGAGTTTTTGTATTAATGAACAAATACAATAATTTGTCATCCATACTTCATCATTGGGATTGCTGCTAGCCACCGCTATGAGAATTTTTCTATATTCTCTAATCTTATAATTTTCGCAGTGTATATATATATATATATATATATATATATATATATATATATATATATATATAAGGAGAGATGTATTCCCACGCAGGAAAATATAGGTGAAATTATTTTGTGGTTTGAAAATGCACAAGAATCTAAGAAACGTGTAGTCGTATTTAAATAGATTTATTCACTCACCAAACTAGTTTTAACAATTTTTTTGTTTATCAATGGTACAAATATATACGGAAAGGGCTTTAGGAGAGTTTAAAGTTACATATATGTTCTTCTTTTTACCTCATTTAGTCACTTGACTGCGGCCTTGCTGGAGCACCAGGACTTATTTTTAAAACCCAGTACTCATTCTCTCTGTCTCCTTACGCTAAGTTACGCGTCATGTGCTGTGGGGGACAAACATACACAGAAAGAGGCACACGCATGCACACTCAAACACACATGCACACACACACACACACACACACACACACACACACACACACACACACACACACACACACACACACACACACACACACATATACAATGATCTTCTTTTCAGTTTTCGTCTATCAAATCCATTCACAAGGCCTTGATCGACCTGGAGCTATAGTAGAAGACACTTGCCGAAGGTACCACGCAGTAAAACTGAACTCGGAATCATGTGGTTGGGAAGCAAGCTCCTTACCACACAGTCACACCTACGCATACACGCACACACATGCAAACACACACACACGCACATTCCCCCCATATATATATATATATGTATATATATATATATATATATATATATATAAACAAATAGTAAATGAGTATATGCATATATACGTACAGGTATGTGCGTACCGACGTCCACCTGTATGTATAGGTGCATATCTGGGTACAGGACATTGCAAACAATACGTAGACGTGAAAACACACAAGCCACATAGAGAACATTCTACTTCATCAGCTACCTCCGTTTTAACACCGGATCAAGTGACCACCAGACTCTGAGATGTTGTTACACATCTAATGTACTTTCGGTATAAACCTTGATTGTTTCGAAATTTAGATTTTTAGTTAGATATTAAGAATATCTAAAACGCTGGTCTTCGCCGTATTTTAAGGGTCCATTCTCTCATCAAATTGAACGTTTTCTTTCAAATGGAATGTTCTCTTTCGCTTCTCTGTATTTCCCAATCGATTTACTATAATCAAAGGTGTCTATGATCAAGTTCTTCCAAATGATGCCTTGTAGTTCTCGCTGCAAAAAGTTCGGTGTATTCGCCAGGGATAAAATTAAACTTCTTATAGCATTAAGAATATAATTCCAAAGCCTACAGCGTAATACCTTCTTGTGTTCACAACTAATGTCAGTCAGTAAATGTTTATTGATCATTCTTGTGTGAGGGTTCGCAGTGCTCATAATTCCCATGATAAGCATATTATCGAAATGTGCTTTATGCTCATTAAATGTGAAATACGGCTGTTTGAGTCTAAATGGTTCCGCTCTATCGTCTATGTAAGCAAACAGAGTTATTTATATGCCTCGGTTGTTGATAATCTGTAGGGTATTGTGGTTAGTTTACCATTAGATTTTGGTAATCTGTAATGAGAGTTATCTGAATAACTTAGCATGGTTTACTAGTGTGTCAGATTACGGGTCAGCAGTATTCACATAATTTACTTAAGATTATATTCTTAAGATAGTCTTATTTATTAGCATTCAAGTATTAGATTTAGCAATGCACATATCTATTTAATTTAATACAGGTCAAAATTTAATATGGTTGAGAGTTACAAACCAACAGTCTGTCAAGGCTAGAACACTCAGCTATATCTCACTCTAAACCATGTTTATTTCTACATCCTATATTTAACATTGTATAATGCTGCTACTCTGCGAATTCCAACAAAAATGCTATTAATATTCACGTTGAAGTTAATTGGTAGTTGTACAACTGATCGTCAAACATTGAAATATAATTATGGTAAGAGATTGAACAATAGTAAAAAAAAGTATGTGGAATCAACACCATAGAGAATGATATACACTTCACCTTTATCAAACCCTAGGCATTACTATCTCCTGCTCAAGGATTCATGAAGCTGGTTACCCGGAATCCATGGCGTATAAGTGAACAAAATGATGACATTTCCTGTGATTAAAAATACTGAAAACGTTGATAAAGCGAATGGCGTGAGTCAAATGCACATTCAATACAGAATAGATGTGCGCATTATAAAAATTTCATTAAACAGAACCCCAAATCCATTGAACTGCACAATAAGCTAATATTAAATATGCACAACAAAACCATTAAAGTTAAAAACAATAATGATTTCAAATTTTGGCACAAGGCCAGCAATTTCGGGGAAGTGGATTGGTCGATTACATCAATCCCAGTGTTTAACTGGTGCTTATTTTATCGATACCATAAGGATGAAAGACAAAGTCGACCTCGATAGAATTTGAACTGAGAACATTTTGTTCGGCGTGTTAACGATTCTGCCAGGTACGCCGGCTTAAAAAAAGATAATATCAAAAAAAAAAAAAAAACGTCCTTCAAGTATGGCCGCAGTCAAATGACTGAAACAAGTAAAAGAATAAAAGAATAAAAAAAACTAACTAATTTTGATAACAAATCTCAAGAACATAAAAAGTAAGATACTCTTCGTGACAAATATCTTTTACATATTTTAATGTTAAGTGGTGAAATATCAGTCGTTAGATATCCTGTCATAGAATTTAGTTCCGGTCTCTGTACTGTAATTTCAAATCTTGCTGAGGCCAAATTTACCGTTCATTCTCTTGGAGGGAATAAAATGTACCATTCCATCGTTGTGGATCGGTGTAATTGTAAGGACGTTGGACTGGATGCCTTACAGTATTTTTTTCCTGGTTGTTGTGTCCTGAGAGCAAATCCGGCTATGGTTTACACGGTTTAACACATCCCCTAGCATTTCGGTGCCTTTTAGGGAGACTATTCTGTTGCAAGAATTAGTTCTAGGCTTCCGTTTTCTGAACACCTTCCTCTTCCTGCCTTGCGCCAATCCCTTAATCTCTCTAACGGAACAGAGGCACTGTCTTCTGATAAAATATGCCAAAAATATGCGTAAATTGTAAACTTTATGTTTCCAACTTTTATATGGGTCAGACAAGTGCAACGCTTTCTTATTCGTTCACAGTTCACTTGCAACAAATATCAACACAGCTCAAGAGCATTAATTAAATCACATAACACTATAAAAACGTGATAGTAAAACATTAGTAAACAATACATCTGTACTACAGAGAATTTCTTCAAAAATGCATGGTTAATGAAGCAAGTAATACACATAGTCTGCGACGATGCTAAAACTAAACATACAGACGATCAATTCACTATTCGCTTACAAGAGCAATTCTGAAGCACAAAATCACACTGAAATAAAACAACAAAAACCAAAACAAACAACAGCTTAGTAGTAAAGCGTTAGTAAACAGCACATCTTTACTATAGAGAATTCCTTACAAAATAGACGATTAATGATAGAAGCAATATACATAACCTAGGACAATACTGGAGTAAACATACAAACAGCATACATCAGTCACAAACAAGTACAACACTTATAAAATCACAAATTACTTACAAGAAGAATTCCAAAACACAAAATCACACAACACAATAAAATCTTGGTAGTAAAATGTTAGTAAACAACACATCTATACTATTGAGAATTCCTTACAAAAATAGACAATTAATGATGGCACAGAACAGAGGACATTGCTAAGATATCTACAGGGACAAACATACAAATTACAAGCAAAAATAAACGACTGTCTGATGACGAATGAATCTATCCGCCAAAAATGTAAATGCCGGTGCTAACATCGGCAACCATCACATTTACCATGTCTACTGGAAAGAGACGGCATTATCACTTTGAAGATGAGATGATGAACGTCTCTTAAAGCTGATGATAGAATTAAGAACTTTACCGTTCGGAGCAAACTACAAGGAATTCCTATGAAAATATGTGAAAACCTTGATAAGAAATGATAAAGTATAAAACTAATATACAGCGGCGTGTTCTATAGACAGTTAAAAGAAACGCTGTTTCCGATCTATCTATCTATCTATCTATCTATCTATTTCTCTCTCTCTCTCTCTCTTTATATATGTATACGTATATATATGTATGTATGAGTGTGTGTGTATATTTATGTGTATATATATATATATGTATATATATATATATATATATATATATATATATATATATATATATATATATATATATATATATACTTATACTCATTTATATATATATATATATGCATGCACATATATTCATATATGTAGATAGATATACATATGTGTAAATATGTATGCATATATATGTGTGTGTATGTGTGTATGTTTATGTGTTTGTTTTGCGTGTGTGAGTGTGCTTGTGTGTGCATGCGTGCGTGTGTATGTGTTAAAATGTATGTTTTTTTTTATCTGCGTAAATATATTTGTAAGGATGTGTGTTTGCAAGTATTTATGTAGTTGTATAGGAATCAGTTTGTCTAAGATTATTTGGCAATCACGAAAACCAACGCAACTGAATGACCCTCCAATTACCTTCCATTTCTCCACATTCCTCCACATCACTTGGAATAATTCCAGAAATCTTTCGAATTATATTTAATGTTCCGACTATTATATTTCTACCAACATTTTCCAAGCAGTGACTTGTTTTATGAAGATAATGATAGTCTAAAGCGTGTAGATTCGGATATACACTACATGCGATAAAATTATGTAGTAATGCACACATACGCACAGGCACACACACACACACACACACACACACACACACACAGATACACACACATACGTACACACACACATGCGCGCGCGTACGCACACGCACACACATATATACATATACCATACATTTATATATCTTTGAATTCTTGCGTGCATATAAATGTCATTGTTGTGTGTATGTCAGCTAATATACATTACTGACTATATAAAAATTGTGTCCACACACAAATACATACACACACACACACACACACACACACAAACACACAGACTCACACACACAGAGAAAGAGAGAGAGAAAGACAGAGATTTAAGTGTAAATGATGTATATACATTTGTGGACGTGTATATACATATATGTACATCTATCTATCTATCTATCTATCTATCTATCTATCTATCTATCTATCTATCTATCTATCTATCTATATATGTGCATGGATATGTACAGTATACATATGTGTGTGAGTGTATGTGTGTATTTGTATTATATATATATATATGCATTTATTTTATATATATACATACATACGTATCTGCGTATTTACGTAATTGTGTATATATGTATCGTATATTATGTATATATGTATGTACGTATGTATATATGTAATAAACCAACTCGCTTACAAGGACATTCGATTTCATTAAAACTTTGATGTTATCTTCAGCATTCTATAAAAATGGATTCTCTGTAATTACAACATCTAATCTACTGGAACAAACAAGCACAGAATTCCACAATAGTAAGATTATCGTTTTGATATATGTGGTGGCGTTAAAAAAAGCCAAACGTAATAATGGCAGTAATAGCAGAGTGGTAAAGAACGTTAATCTATGATGTTCAAGTCAGAGAATATAAGATAACTGTGTCTTATTTGTTTGCCTGTTCAAGTGATACCTATAAGCTTTGTTTGTTTAGTCCCAGGGGAATCTTGTATGCCAGGTTTAATATCGAATATAATTTCTGTTAGTAATCATGCCATTTTTCTGCTCGCCCCAAACTACATTGTCTGATCTCCTTACTTTTTATTAACGATAATGGGTGGAACTCGGAGCAGACTTGTTTTCTATATTAAGGAACTCGAGTGACCCTATAGACGCTTTTTCGTTTACACATAATACTTGAATATATCTTTGTTCATTTTCAATGGTAAACCTTTCGTTCTTCTCTCATAACACTGACATTTTCTTCATTCCCAGCGCTAAAACCCTCGTTGTTCATTGACGAAACTAAAACCTAGCTGTTTTCATTCGCAACAGCAAAAGCTTTGATATATGTACATTCACAACTCTAAAATATTGTTTCTTCATTTTCAGCGCTAGAGCTTACTTCGTTGTTCATTCACATCACTAAAATCTTGTTTGTTTATTCGCACCACAAGTACTGATATTGTTCACTGACAACGCAAAAACCTTACTTGTCTTTGCTTTACATTTTCCGCTGCATAACCACTCCTTGTTCATTCACAACACCCAAAATTTACATGCTCATTCGTAACACCGATACTATCGTTGTACATTCGCAATACTAAAACGTGGTACTATTATTTGTAATATCAAACAATTGTGTTTTGATTCCCAATTGTAGAATTTTCGTTGCACATTCACCAGACTAAAGCCAGAATTCACTATATGTAGTTTAAAATATTTATTATACTAGAGGTGTTATTATTTCATATATGTGTGTGAGCGTGTGTGTGAGTGTGTCTGTGTGTGCACATGAAGATACATATATGATACATACACACACATAAACACATATTACTTGATACTTCGTTCTGACTTTCTTTCCCTCTTCTCTTTTTACAAGACATTTTCGTTGTTTGCGTTAGCACATATCTGTCTGTCTTGCGATCGTACGTCCAATTTTCGTTATATATAAATATATGTGTCTGTGTGTCTGTATGCTTACGTGTTTGTGTGTGTGTGCATGTATATATGTATATATATATATATATATATATATATATATATATATATATATATATATATATAATTATTTTATATAGCCGTCTTTGTTTTCGTCATTGTCTGGCAAGTTCGTTATCTATCCCCAGTGGCTTTCCAACATTCGGGCCACCTACAGTGAACATTATCCAAGTTACAGGTGTGAAATTGTAAAAGTCTTTTTGATGTTGACTGATGAGGAAATAGTCATACAATTTCCGTTCGTAGAGTTTTTGTCAAATTATAATTTTAGCTTGTTTTGTATGTTTGAAATATATATATATATATATGTGTGTGTATACGTATGCATATATATATATATATATATATATATATATATATATATATATATATATATATATGTATATATGCTGCAAACACAATCCTTCTTGTGAATACAGAACATATATACATATATACACACCTGTATATACAGCTAAACCTTTTTGTACGTATGCATGTAATGCCTGTACTCCCATATTTTATTACATAAATGTATATTTTTAATGAATATAACTTTCTGTAGCCAACAATCTATCGACTTACCTCCCTTACTATATCTCTCTCTGTCTCTGTCTTCCTCTGTGTCAATATATATACATATATACCTATATATATATATACATAACTATATATATATAAATATATATATATATATGTAACTATATATATATGTATATATATATATATATATATATATGTATATAGGTATATGTAACTATATATATATATGTATATCTATCAATGTATATATATATATCTATATCTATCTATATATTTATATATATGTATACGTGTATATGTAACTATATATATATGCATACACATAAACATGCAAATAAAGTTTTTGGATAAACTCTTATATACACACATTTGTAACTGCTCTATCATACATTGCCACTCCCTAGCACACTCACACATATACTTACACGTACAAACACACACAAACACACACACACAAACACACACGCGCAAACCACACACGCGCACGCGCACGCATACGCGCAAACCCATACATGAACACACGAGCAATTGAGTTGTGGCGCTCTAAAACTATTATTATTCATTCGGGCAATCATCTCGAAGGCGGGAAAAATATTTTATCTGAAAAACAACGTAAAACAAAAAGTAAAGCATACGAATACATTAAAATAAATAAATAAATAACCCCCAACAAAAATACCGGAATCAATGTATAATCTTGTGTGAGGGGAAAATTGAAAAAGAACGAAAGGAAAAATGGTTGAAGCAGACGACCAATTAATAACTGACGTCTTCATGTTGCTATTCTATATCCAATCACAGCAAATCAATGTATTTGTTTGGGTTTTTTATGGGTTTTATTCACTTTTATAGTTTATATTATTTTTTTTTATTGAATCGTTTATTTTGTTGTTAGTCTAATTCACTGTTGTTAGCACTGCTGTTATTGTTATTATTGTTATAGTTGCTGTTGATATTGTTGTAGTTGTTAAAAGGAAACATAATAGATTCTTTTTGAAGTGCTGTGTATATATATATATATATGTATGTGGCATTGTGCATATATGTGTGTGCGTGCGTGTGTGTGTGTGTGTGTGTGTGTGCCTATATGTAAGTGTGTCTGTGCATTTTATGGATGCATGCAAGTCTGTATGTAAATATATGTATGACCGTATGCGCATGATGATCGTGTGTGTATGTGTGTACGTGTGTGTATGTGTGTACGTATGCTTATAGATGGATATAGTTAGGCTTATGTATCGATATACGCCTGTTTAAGTGTTTATTTGAGGTTAAACAGATGCGTGGGTGTGAATGCGTATATGAATGTGCGTGCAGTTTCCATGCAGGTATGTATGTGTGTGTTTGTGTGCATATAGCTCTACAGCTATATACATATATCTACGTATATATATATATATATATACATATACATGTACGCGCGCACACACGCACACCTACACACGCACACATATATGTACACATAAGTGCGTTTGTGTATGTGTGTGTATATGTGCGTGTATGTTTGTGCGTGTTGAAAAATATGCGGTGAGACGCATACACAGCAGATACGGATACTTTACTAGATATTCACACGAATGCATACATTCATACATACATGAACACATATATATATGTATATGTGTGCATATATATATATACATACACACGCATCAGAAAATATATGTATGTATGTATGTATGTATAAATATATATATATATATATATATAACGATAAATTACAGAAAGATATACATATACAGACACGCACACACATACACGCACACACATACACGCATTTTTATACACGTGTAATTTAACTGTCCTACATATAACAAGATACTAACACCAATAAATGAGTAAAAAAATATATAAAACAGTACGCAAATGGCGATAGAAATCCACATTACCTGTATAATTTATCAATTACATTAACAACCCTTCTATATTTTCACCCAAATAATAACATGCATGTAATTATCCACCATAATACCATAATACAGCATATGTATAAAATCTATGCCATTCGTCTGCTCCGTATCGTTGTTAATATCCAAACCTCACATTGCAGTCTATTATTGCTGTGTAGGTGTTAGAGTGTACTGCACTAATGCTGTGGAGTGCAGTTTGATGTTATGTAATGCACTTCAGTGGATATATACGATAGTATAGTGCAATGTTACGCAGAATTTGCTGTGTGCTTTCGTGGTCAGGTGGTGTCTTGGTTATGAGGTTTCGTGTGCCACTTATGTCGTACTTTCATCATAAGCGCAGGCCAAAGAATTAGCAGAATTTCTGTTAGGATGGTGGATTAAAGAGCTTGATTAGTGGTGCTTTCTTTGTATCGATTTCGATTAATGTTTCTCAGGGTGAAGAGTAAGTCCTGCTCTGGTGTGTATTTGTGAAATGGTGCTGAAAGCGGTAACAATTTTGGGCGTGGGGTTGCAGGATTAGGCGTATGTAAAAAGAAAGTGAATGTTTATTTTTATCTATCTATCTATCTATCTATCTATCTATCTATCTATCTATCTATCTATCTATCTATCTATCTATCTATCTATCCATTTTTCTATCCGTGTGTGTGTCCGTCTGTTTCTGTCTATGTGTCTGTCTGTCTGTTTCTCTCTCCTTCTCTCTCTTTCTTTATCTTACACACCCTCTCTCTCTTTCTTTATCTTACACACCCTCTCTCTTTTTCTTTATCTTACACACCCTCTCTCTCTTTCTCTCTCTCTCTCTCTATATATATGTGTATATATAGAAGATACAGAGCTAGATAGACAGGTAGATTGATAGACAGATAAATAGGCAGATAGATATCAAAGTGGCGGGTGGGGGTTGCCAAAAATGTGTTGAGAGACGCTGATTGGGAAATTGAGATTTTACTCTCACTCCCCCCCCCCAGCAGTGCCACCACCACTTCCAGTACCGCCACGACAAATAACAACAACACTTACGAGGTCGAAAGTCGTCATTCCTCGGTCAATAAAATAAATAATTGTCTACGACTTTGGTTCATTGAATCGATCCTTCTCTCCCCTCCCTCGCAAATCGTGCAGCCTTGTGCCTAAGTTTTCAATCAATTTGTTCAATATTCTATCACTTTTACATAAATTCTGTGTGTGTGTGTGTGTGTGTGTGTGAGAGAGAGAGAGAGAGAGAGAGAGAGAGAGAGAGAGAGAGAGAGAGAGAGGGAATGAGTGTGAATATTTGTGCATGTGTAGATGGTATTTATTTATCACAGATAATAATAATAATAATAATAATAATAATAATAATAATAATAATAATAATAATAATAATAATAATAATAATATTGATAGACATTGCAGTCCCTTCTGATCAAAATATTGTCCAAAAAGAAGCAGAGAAATTTTCAAAGCACATATAATTTTTTCAGAATGAGATAAAAAAAAAACCAAGGCTGTGAAGATTTTGACCTGCCTCCAGGGATTTTTCCAGTATTGCTTCTGGTGAAGAAGCGAGTTGGACGTTGACTCTCTTCTTTGTGCCTCCTTCCACGATGTGGGGTCATCCGGAACTGCAGATAAAAAGCTGTCGAGACGTTTTTTGAAGGCCTCCATATGTACACCTTGCAGACCCTGATATTCTGTGGTAAGGCATTAAGAAGTTGTGGTCTCTTGAATTCCAAACTATTACAATATTGGGTTCGTATACTCGATAGATAAGATGGGACCTTTGGTAGTGTGCAGTGCCGTCCAAGTCGAGAATTGTTGTAGATTTCAATTCCGAAATTTGGAGCCAGAAACTCCATTATTTTCCACATGTATAGCACTGTATATCTCTCTCGTCTCCTCTTCAGGGAGTAGAGTCTCAGTTCTCTTAATCTCACCCAGTAGCCCATGTCTTTTACTTAGTTTTCTTTGTGAAGTGTCGATGGATCGCTTCTAGTTCCGCAACAAGAAAAAATTTTCTTTGCCAATATGCTGAAAAATAATAATTGCATGTATGAATATATATGAACAAAAAACTATTAAAAGTCCGCAGGCTCTTAAGGCTGTTTTCTCGTATTCTGTAGAGTTCAAATTTTTCCTGCACCCTTAGGACGGGATGCCAGTCCGGTCCAAAGAAGCATTACTCAGTTTTTGGCAGCTGATTGGTCCGCAGCAAGAAACGTGAAACGGCATCGACCGGTCCAAGAATCGAAACATTATTCTTACGCTCATAAGTGCAACGCCGCCTAACCAATAAACCACAAACATCCACATACACACATACACCCCCACACATTCATATATATATATATATATATATATATATATATATATATATATATATATATATATATATATATATTAAATATATACTTTTATAAAACAAATTTTACAAAATATATAGTATCTGTTAACAGTCTTAGCCAAAAACTCACAGTTGAGTTTTTGTATATATATATGTATACATGTCTCTTAAAGGATAGAGCTCAAAATCACAACCAACTTCAATGCATTGATTTTGAGCTCTATCCTTTAAGAGACATGTATACATATATATATATATATATATATATATATATATATATATATATATATATATATATATATATATATATATATATATATATAAATATATATATAAAAAGTTGTTGTATATTGTCAACTTAATGTGACAATCCCAATAAGAGAATATACTACTGCTGTTTAGCCCTAGGAAGCTGGACCGCTTCCTGTCGGCCTTGACACAATTACTGTTTCCTTATGTGTCAAAGCCGACAGGAAGTGGTCCAGCTTCCTAGGGCTAAACAGCAGTAGTATATTCCCTTATTGGGATTGTCACATTAAGTCGACAATATACAACAACTTTATCGCATCACTACTGCTTAAATCTCTCTGAGAGATTTAGAAATTTGATATTTCTAATATATATATATATATATGTATGTATGTATATTTATGTGTGTGTATGTGTGTATCTATCTATCTATCTATCTATCTATCTATCTATCTATCTATCCACCCATTAATCTGTGTGTGTGTGTGTGTGTATATATATATATATATATATATATGTATGTATTTATTTATTTATATATGTATGTATATGTGTATATAATTATATTCCTCTGTAATCTTTTTATTGCTATAATTGTTTTCGCTGTAGTCGTCGCTGATGCAGAGTGTTTCTTTGCATCTGTATGATTTTTTTTTTTTCGTTGTGAGGATGATGACGCTGTTGTCATCCTTACTGGTGTTGCTGTGGTAATTCTTGTTGTAGTTTTATGGCCTGCTTTTCGTTGTTGCTGTTGTTTCTTGTCGTTGCTGTTACTCTTACTGATTCTGTTGTGGTTGTGGTCGTTGATATATTACTATTGTTATTTCTATTGGATCAAGATTAATTTTTCTTTTACTATACATAAATACATATATACAAAAATACGGAGATATGTTAGTGTATGCGTTTGTGCTTCCATGTACGAATGTATGTACGTACGTGTGTATAAAAAGGATGGATGGAAGTGTGTATATAAGCGTATATAATTATTTTCTGATATATCTGTTTTTTGTTATTTTACGAAATAATTTACAGAAAAAGGTGTGTTACTTTCTGCTTTTTTTTTGTTGATTTTTTATATTTGAATTTTGTATAATTTTTATTTAATTTTATGATAGATTTTTCTCTTACATTCCTGCATTTTGTGAAGAAAAATATACACAGAGATACAAAAAAGAAGAAAAAAAAACACACAAATAGAACAACAACAACAACAACTACAACAGCAGTTACACAAAGCGATAACAACGTAATGCATACTGGAACAACATAAACGAGTGGAGGGGCGGGCGTGGTGGAGCGGAAAATCTGAACAAGAAAGCAGAGATGTGGACAAGAAGTGAGTTAAATTATGTGTACGCGCATACTTATATGTATGAGCGCATACGCACATATATACACGTATACATATATACCGACATAGTTATGTTTGCATATGTTTATATCTATATATATAAACATACACGTGCATGTAGATGTAGATGTATATTTCTTTCTCCCCGTATATATACATATATATATATATATATATATATATATATATATATATATATATACATATATATATATATATATATATACATATATATATATATACATATATATATATATATATATATATATATGTGTGTGTGTGTGTGTGTGTGTGTGTGTATATATATATATATATAATATATATATATGATATAGATGTATATATATATATGCATTTATATGTATATATATATATATATATATATATATATATATATATATATATATATATATATATATATGTATGTATATACGTATATACATACGTATAACAATGTATATATATATGTGTGTTTATGCTTGGGCTTACATATATATACATATATATGTATGTGTGTGTGTGTGTGTATTTATGTATGCATGTATATACAAGCAATTACGCAAATACATATGTATATGCGTATGCAAAGCCACGGCGATATGTATGTATGCGCAGATGTATGCGGAGTTGCGTAAACAAATAACTATATAACTAGATTAATTGATAAATTGTGTGATCAATACTTATATTGATTGAGGGATAGATCAGTAGATATGTATGTAGTTAAAATGGTTGGTGAAATGTACAAGATCAGATAAAGCGAATATGAATATATACGCACATTGGTATACAGACATATTGGCACATACAGTTACTCATACATAGATGCATATATACACATATATACACATATATCTTCACATCACTGTAAGTATATAAAAAGAGAATCGCATGTCTATAGGAATATATGTGAGTGTGTGCGTACGTATATATACACATATATATTTCTGCATGCATGTGTGTGTTTCTTTGTAAGCAAGTGCGCATGCCTCTCTCTCTCGCTCACCCTCTCACTTTCCTCCTCTCTCTCTCTCTCTCTCTCTCTCTCTCTATATATATATATATATATATATATATATGTATATATATATTTAGACACACACACACAGACACACATACACACATATATATATATATATATATGAGTATTTATGTATATATCTATCTATATATCTATGTATAATATAGTAATGTATATATATATATATATATATATATATATATATATATATATATATAAACATATATATATAAACATGTGTATATATATATACATATATGTGTATATATATACATATATATGCTGATGTGTGTATTTACACACATATATTTCGAATGAAGGAGAGAAATTGCGAGAGAACAAGAGAGGCAGCGAGAGAAAGAGAATGAGGGAAAGAGAGAGAGAGAGAGAGAGAGAGAGAGAGAGAGAGAGAGAGAGAGAGAAAGAGAGAGAGAGAGAGAGAGGGAGAGAGAGAGATAGAGAGAAAGAGAGAGGGAGATAATTGGGGTGCGAGCGAGTGAGAGAGTATGAGAAGCATGCATAAAGGAGTCAGCCAACAAGAAAATTTTGAGAAAGAGGGATTGAAGTTGGGAGCTTAAGGAGAATGAAACGAAACCAATCACGAAAATAAACACAAATATATATATATATACACATGTATATATGTGTATATATAAAGAGAAAATTGAATCTAAGTGAACCGTTTCCTTTAGTGCTAGTGTAAAAATCCATCCTTGTATTGAATCAGAGACGGGAATGGGAAGAAAAGACGGCGAATCGAAACTCAAGTAAGCCAAACCGAATCAATATCGACAGTTAGGTTTTAAAATCGATCTCTGGTAACGAACTTAATATTGGTGGGTTGAGTGGAGTAATATTAAGAAAAAATATATAAATTGAAGTCATATGAAAAAAGGGGGAAGTACAGTAAACATTAACGGAAAGACAATTATGAGTGTGTGTTTGCGTGTGTGTATGTGTGTGTTTGGATGTGCGCTGTTGTGCGTGCGTGTGAGATTTCGCATGTTTTTGTGTGCATACATGCGCTTATAAACATGTTTATGCACGCCCGCCCGTATATATATATATATATATATATATATATATATATATATATATATATATATATATATATATGTATAAGTTGATACATGTATCTTTGTTTAGAAATGTAATTATGTTAATATTTTTCTGCATATATTTGTACGAGCGAGATTTATACGTGTAAGTATATGTGTCTTTTGTGCACGAAGTTACGGATAAGCATGTATGTGTATTTATATATATATGCACACATGCAAACACGCACACACATGCATGCATACAAGCATACACACATATACGTATATATATGTATCCATATATATATCGTCTATCTATCTATCTATCTATCTATCTATCTATTTATTTATCTATCAATCTATCTATCTATATATCTATCTATCTCTGTCCATCCGTCTATCTATCTATCTATCTATCTATCTATCTATCTATCTATCTATCTATCTATCTCTGTCCATCCGTCTATCTATCTATCTATCTATCTGTCTGTCTGTCTATCTATCTATCTATCTATCTATCTATCTATCTATCTATCTATCTGTAATTCACATGGTAGTGACTTGATGATGATAATGATGATAATGATGACTACGACGATAGCGATGACAATCATGATGAAGATGATGGTGATGATGATGCGGACAACGATGTTGATGATGAAGCAACCCGATGTGCAATCTCTAATTACGGACAAGGCTAATAAGATTCTGAATTGCAATATTCTTCAACGAGATGATTACCAACGTTTGTTCAGTTTTACAGATGATGTACAGTTGCGATTTTTCAACGTTTCTGAGAAGTTTTTGTTTGAAATATCTAACACTTACCCCGTAATTGCAATTTAAAGCCATATTAAATTTCCACCTGAAATCTGAAATTTGTACATCGACATTAAGCTTACGAATTCATTTTCAGTTTCCGCTATTTAAAATTTTCCTTTTAATAATTATAACCTTTGAATGAATTGGATTACCCAATCAGAAATAAAAATTCATAGCTGAGATACAGTGCTATGATGAGCGAGTGTGACTGCCACAAAAGGAGTCGATAAAGTATGATAGATATTGGTGAAACAGCTAGGGTAAATAGCTATAATAGTTAAAGAGTAAAACATTCAGTGAGAATATCTATGAGAGCTACTCAGTGAAATAGTAAGTGTATATATCCATATACAAATCATAGAGTGAAATAGTACGTGTAAATATCCACATGATCAATAGAATGATACAGCAAGTGTAAATATCTATATGAATCAAAGAGTGATAGAGCAAGTGCAGATATACAAAAGGGACACGTAGTGAAATATCAGTTAAGGCGGCGAGCTGGCAGAAACGTTAGCACGCCCGGCGAAATGCTTAGAGGTATTTCGTGTGCCGTTACCTTCTGAGTTCAAATTCTGCCGAGGTCGATAAATTAAGTACCAGTTACGTACTGGGGTCGATGTAATCGACTTAACCCCTTTCTCTGTCCTTGTTTGTCCCCTCTATGTTTAGCCTCTTGTGGGCAATAAAGAATTAAGAAACGTTAGCACGCCGAGCGAAATATTTAGCGGCATTTCGTCTGTCTCATGCTCTGAGTTCAAATTTTGCTGAGCTCTACTTTGCCTTTCATTCTTTCGGCGTCGATAAATTAAGTACCAGTTGCGTACTGGAGTCAATCTAATCGACTAGAATCTCCCACAAAATTTAGGGCCTTCTACATATGTATATATATATATATATATATATATATATATATATATATATATATATATATATATATATATATATATATATATATATATATATATATATATATATATATATATATATATATATATATATATATATATATGGTGAGAAGCTAAGCGTGGACGTAGCTGTGTGGTAAGAAGCTTGCTCTTCACAACCACATGGTTGTGGGTTCAGTCCTACTGCATGGCACCTTGGGAAAAGTGTCTTCTACTATTGCCTCGGGCCAATGGAAATTGAAAGAACCTCCAGTCGATGTTGGTGTGTTTACGTCTTTGTAACATACCGGTTCGGCAAATGAAACCGATAGAATAAGTAATAGGCTTATAAAGAATAAATCCCGGGGTCGATTTGTTCTACTAAAGATAGTGCTCCAGCATGGCCACAGTCAAATGACTGAAAGAAGTAAAAGAATAAAAGAATATATATATATATATATATATATATATATATATATTGTGTTTATAGTTGTAATTTACTGATTATAGCATCATCTCTTCCAAGGAAAACAATATTCGTGAAGCAGCGATCAGGTTTATGTCGATAACAAATAACAATTAGAAAGAAGAACAGATAAAGACAAAGATTTTCAATGCAAATTCTATTCCAGCATGTAAACATGTGTATTTAAAAATGAACGGAGATTTCTCTATTTTGATTTTCTTTATTCTAATTTCTGTACATTTAAATCAGATAAACATATTCGCCATCAGTATTGACATCTCTGTACACTGATCCGCATATATATGTTCATATATATGCATATGCGTGTTTGTATGTGTGTGTATGTGATGCACACATATACATACACTTGTCTACGTGTGTATATGTGTGTGTATACTCACATATATATATTCATACACACTTATATACACACACACACACACACACACACACACATATATATATACATATATATATAATACATACACACATACGTACATGCATGCATACATACATACAAACATACATACATACGTACATGCATACATACATACATAAAAATATACATACATATATGTATGTAGTATAGAATGACACTGACAATAAGTTAAATATTATAAAAATCGAAAGCAAAGCCAATGCAGTAATATAGTCAATGACAGTCACAATATATACACCAGCTTGAAAGACATGTAACACGAGATATATGTCTCACCAGCTTATACATACAAACACACACACCACACACACACACACACACACACACACACACACACACACACACACACACACACACACACACACACACACACGCATATATTCACATGTAATGATATACTCTTCAGTACCAACGCACAAGTGACCGATGAAATATATTCCACATGCAGCGAGTGGAATAGCATTGAAGGCATGCAGCTGTACCAAGACTGGTGAGAGCAACTACAACAGCACCAACAATGACACTATTACCAGAACCAGCATGTATGTCTTTAACAACAACAACGACAACAACAACAACAGCGCTGTGCGGTAAGTAGTTTGCTTACCAACCACATGGTTTCTTGGTTCAGTCTCACAGCGTGGCAACTTGGGCAAGTGTCTCTTACTATAGCCTCGGGCTGACCAAAGTCGTGTGAGTGGATTTTGGTAGACGGAAACTGAAAACAGCCTGTCGTATATATATATATATATATATATATGTGTGTGTGTGTGTGTGTGTGTGTGTGTGTGTGTGTGTGTGTGTGTGTGTGTGTGTGTGTGTGTGTGTGTGTGTGTGTGTGTGCGTGTGTGCGTGTGTGTGTGTGCGTGCGCGCGCGCGTGTGTGTGTGTGTGTGTGTGTGTGTGTTTGTTTCCCTACCATTGCTTGACAACCTTCGACTAAAGGCGTTGCTCCAGCATGGCCGGAGTCAAATGACTGAAACAAATAAAAGAAAGAATAAACGAATGAATAATAATAATAATAATAATAATAATAATAATAATAATAATAATAATAATAATAATAATGATGATGATGATGATGATGATGATAAAAAAATATTCAGACAAATACATAACAAAAACACCAGGAGTTACAAATATATAAAACATACAGAAAATTGCACGACTGGGCACTGCACACATCCTACGCAAAACACTTTCAATACAGTAACCATAAGAGCATCACAGCAAACCACAGCACATACCCAAGGCACACAGAGCTGCGCTCGGTAGTGAAGTGAAAGCACGTTATTAAAATAAAACTACTGAACAATAATAATAATAATAATCCTTTCCAATACAGGTACATGGCCTGACATTTTGGGGCAGGGTGCATGTCGAATAGTTGGACCCCAGTGCCCAGTTGGCACTTATTTCATCGACCCCGAAAGAATGAAAGGCAAAGTTAATCCCGGTGGAATTTGAACTGAATAACATAAAGACGGACAAACTGCCACTAAGCACCGGACAAAATGCTTAGCAGCATTTTATTCCGGTTTGCTATCGATTTTGCTCATAGCAACAATGTCGATAGCAACACTAGCAATGCCGATGTTAAATCTAACAAACAATTTAAACTATATTAAAAATTAACAACGTCGTTAGCAAGTCTAGCAAGTCTAGCAAGTCTAGCAAGTCTAGCAAGTCTAGCAAGTCTAGCAAGTCTAGCAAGTTAGCAAGTCTAGCAAGTCTAGTGTCGGTAGCAACAGTAAGAGCAATGATAATACCAATAAAGCCAATGGCACCAGCTACAATGGTTTCGTTATGAAAAGCGAAAAACAAAGCTAAGCAACGGTGTTAACGTTGAATATAACAATTGCAACAATAATGATGGCAACAGGAAAACTCATAGACATTTGCATAATAGTTTTCGTGTTATTGTGTCATGGTGTGCGGTTCATTTACGCCATTAATAATCCTTTTCTACTACAAGCACAAGGCCTGAAATTTTGTGGGGCACAAGGCCTGAAATTAGTCGATTACATTGACCCTAGTGTTTCACAGGTACTTAGTTTATTGACCCCGAAAGGATGAAAGGCAAAGTCGGTCTCAGCGGAATTTGAACTTAGAACATGAAGACGGACGATGTGCCGCAAAGCATTTCGTCCGGCGTGCCACAGATTCCGTCAGCTCGGCGCCTTATTTACGCTATAAATAATAAACGCACTCGGAAACAAATGCTGGGAAGCATTTCATCCGTTGAATTGAGTTCTGAGTTCAAATACGGGTGAATCAATTTTGCTTTTTACGCTTCGATGTCGATAAAATACTAGAGTCCAATTAATCGAGTAAACACCTCCATCTAAAATTCCTATTATTATGTTTCAATAAAAACAATAAGTTCTCACGACCTCAATAATTACGAGCACAAAACGGAAGCTCTACTTAGTCGCAGGACGTGCTAGAAATAGAAACAAATTATACCCTACAGATAAAGTAATTTGGAAAATGGTGTGATTAATAATCGGTACTGACAAAGAAGGTTTGGTTAAGTCTAACCTCGTACATGATTAAACCTAGGGCTAAACAATAATGTCAATAAAATAATTTTCGAGGAAGCCGGGAAGAAAATTTCGTATAAAGAGGGAATACTAAGACAAATACGAAGAATAAAATATACCAACAAAAGGTACATCACCACGTGACCGGCAACAACAACAACAACAACAAGCAACAACAATAAATAGATCAAAGCAATGAAACACTAAAGCTTTATATATACATACACACACATACATACATACATATACGTATATATATATATGTGTGTGTATATATGTGTGTGTATATATGTGTGTGTGTGTGTTTATATATATATATATATATATATATATATAAATATATATATGTGTGTGTGTGTATGTGTGTGTCTGTGTATGTGCATATGCATATATGTATATATATATATATATATATATGCTTTGAAAGGCTTATTATTCATGGCTAGAATTTTTTCGTTTAATCTCATAACCTCTATTTATCCTGATCTCCTTTGAAAGATTCTTATCTATATCTATTTTTCCACTAATATCAAAAGGGAGATAATATATATATATATATATATATATATATATATATATATATATATATATATATATATATATATATATGTATGTATATGTATGTGTTCATATATATATATATATACAAACACACATACAGATATATATATATATATATATTAAT